>NC_042615.1:32163263-32298815 GCF_901001135.1 Rhinatrema bivittatum | reverse complement strand
TTCCATTTCCCATCCCCCCAACCATCACCTCAGTGGTAACCTTGGTAACATCAATAGATAAGAGGGCAGCCAGCCAATAGGAACACATATTCATTCCTAACTGACCTTCAGTGACCTGGAAAGTGTTTATTTGTATCATTTTCAGTTAGTGCGCTCTAAATCGAGTTAGTGCGCACTAACGGGGAGTTAGTGCGCACTAACTCGATTTAGTGCGCACTAACACGATTTAACGATTTTTAACGATAAATCATTAGAATTTCTATTGTATCGTGTTCTATAACGATTTAAGACGATATAAACATTATCGGACGATAATTTTAATCGTTGAAAAACGTTTCACATCCCTACTACAAGAATTTCAGTGCATAAATATTCACAGGTGGAGAGGACACC
Organism: Rhinatrema bivittatum; assembly: GCF_901001135.1. Classification (NCBI taxonomy): domain Eukaryota; kingdom Metazoa; phylum Chordata; class Amphibia; order Gymnophiona; family Rhinatrematidae; genus Rhinatrema; species Rhinatrema bivittatum. The sequence continues at coordinate 32,298,422 of NC_042615.1, read as the reverse complement.
AGTGTGTGTGATGACTCAAATGAGGCATCCGAGTGGGAGAAGCATCTGTATAGATATGAAGCGTCCAAATAGAAGAAGTATCTGTGCTGGAAAGAAGAGCAATTTAAGACTCCTAGCTCATGGATCAGCCCCGTGAGCCACGGCACTCACCTCCAATGCCAAGGACTGCCAGAAACTGCTGACTCCTCTCCGGTGACATGGATGCCACCCTGCTAGACCCTCTGATGTGACTCCCATTCGGCATGCACGAGTGCCACCTTGCACATTATAAGGGCTCCAAGGTGTAAAAACGCTCTGGCAGTGCTTACAGATGACATCACCGCCCCAGTACTTGAGGCTTCCAGAGCCGTTCCTCTTTGCCTCAGCAATGTTTCTTGCCTTGCAGTGTGTGCTGCCAGCATTCCCCTTTCCTATGCCATGCTTTCCACCCTTGCCTCGTCTGATTTTGTCTTCTCTAGCCATTCTCATCCTGCCTTCCTTATCCAGCCTTGTCCAGTCTTGCCCGTTTCATCAGTGTGTCCCATGTTTCAACATCCTCCCTTGGCCTGACTCTCCAGATCTTGACCTCTTGCTTGGACTTGACCATGATTGTCTGCTGCCTGGACCTGACCCCATGCCTGGACCTGACCATTCTTGTTAGCTGCCTGCTCTGACCTTGACCAGGTTCTGACTCAGTTAATCTACTGCCTGTCCTGACCACAGTGTGCCTTTGGTCTTTTGTTACCTTCATTGAGCTAGAGACCCACCAAACGTCTGCCAGCCACCAGAACCCAAGGGCTCAACCTACAGGGGAGGCAGCTGGTAAAGGTGAACACCCTACTACTGGGGGTGTTCACTAGCTACTGGCATAGGCCTCATGTTTTTACTCTCAAGGCTTCATCAGCAATGCTGCAGCACAAAGGGTTCATACACCCACAATACTTTACAAGCAGGAGAGAAACCACCATTTCTGCATACTACAGCAACAAGCACCAATGATGCACCCACCTGCAAAAGGAAGGGAAAAAAGAAAAAAAAAGTGGGGAATGCAATTTTGAAGTTATCCAGCCCATGGGGAATCAGAAAAAACAGTACTGTGGAATGTTGGAGTGTAAATATTCATGGGAAAAGAATAGACAAGTGTTGGTGGCAGGTTGAGTGATGGCAGAGACAAGGGGTAGAATCATCGGCAGAGAGATGAGGCATCTGAGTGGAAGAAGCATCTGCACCAGAAGGAAGAGCAGGAATGCAACCAGCATTTCTCCATACTGCAGTGATGAGCACTGTTGAAAAATAAAGCCTCTTCCACCTTGCAGCCTTAAAAAGAGACAGTCATTGGTGGTCTGGCTTGGCAGATGACAGCTATCTTGCTGTTCTCCATGGGAGGTGGTTCCCGGGCTGTCATTGGTCCATTGTGGGCCAGATGGAGTTCAGAGACAGTCACTGGTGGTTTGGTATGGCAGTGATTTCAGGATAGTCATTGGTGGTTGGGCATGGAATGAGTCCAGATGCAGTCAAGCAGTGTGTGGTCACTCAGGTCCAGATAAAGTCAGGAACAATTCAGTGTGGTGGGAATTTGCCTTGAAGCTATGGTTTCTGTCCATGGTTCCAAACTCTGGCTCTGAGTGGGCAGCTGCTGTATTCTGTAGCTTCAGAGTTGGATAATGAGCTTCTCTCCTGGGGAAACATGAGCCTAATCACATGATAAGAGTTCTGTTCATTTCCAGTATGGATGAGTCAAGTTCTCATAAGACACCGACAACCTCATTGGATGCAGCTCTAACTTGATCAGCTAAAACATTGGCTGCAGCAATGCTCTTCATTGCAGATGGTCTGGATTCTTTCCACATCTGACACATCTCCTTCCTCATGTTTTCCACCTCCTTGTTTATTGCCATCCTTCCCATGGTCACAGTGGTCTCAAACAGTTTCTGCCTTACAAGCAGTTCCATACCTACCCTTTCTTCTATTGCATCAGCACTCAAGAATGGTCATCCTGTTGGTGGGAGATTGCTGTGGTTTGGATCCCCACTGCCAACCACTGTGGTGACTGTAGAAATGATGCCCATACTGAAGCTGAACCATTTGACTGTAATCTATTTGTGTATTGGGTGCAGGTGTCTCACTTGATAACTGCAGACTGTCAGTGGCTACTCTGCTGTTTCCATCAAAGGTGGATCCACAGTTGCTAGCTGGTTCTATTCAGCCTTGCTTTCTGGCAAGCCCCCCAGTGGCAGGCTCTTCCATGGCTATTGACTGATGATTTTCTGCAAAAATAACAAAAGACATATCAGAACCAAGTCTTATTATATCCTTCTTACCCCCCGTCAAACAGCCCTCTTCACCCTGGAGATACATCCCCCACTGGACTCACTTGCTCCTTCTGCAGAATCCATATTATTGCCAACAGTATGGACACCAGCAAAATAGTCCTGCTGAAAAGTCCCCCAGACCAGCTCCTCCGCTGTTGTCAGCAGCACTTCACATGGTAGGCTTCCTTCCAATCAGTGCTTGGATCTCTTGATGAGTGCAAGATTGGTTTTAGCAGCTGCTCTGATGTTCCACCACCACAGCTTCAGCTGGTCTACTGTCCTGGTCATCACTGACCAGCTGTTGGCATCCTTAGCAATTGTCAACCAGATCTTCATCTTGTTCTTTGAGGATGTCTTCTGTTCGAAGAGTGCACTGTGCTTCTCAAAGATCCACTGCACCAGAAGATCATTCTCTTCGTCCATGAAGTGCACATCACATTGATGATGCTTGTCCTCCAGCTGCTGGCTGATGGTTCCTACCTGCTCATCACTCCCAGATGATGATTGGATGGGTCCCTATCTCCCTGAGCAGCTCCAATGAACACCGCCAATCTGTGCACTACCAATCACACCACAGTACAGCCTAAGTCACTTCTATCAACCAAAAGGGAACACTGCAGCATTATTCAAACTAGGGCCCGTTTTTACCATTGTTTTTGTTGCATTTTTATGCATTTCGGTTATAATGCCAGATTTGGTGCGTTTTGGGCTTATCGTGGATTCTTAGTGCTGGTTTTATTTGCATACCATTATCTGCTCCCCTCCCCCCCCCCTCTTCCTTCCCCTTCCCTCATGCTCTGACTCCTCCACCAGCTTTCTCTTCTTCCCCCTTCTAACTGCCCCCTCTAGCTCACACATGCCACTCTCCTCCCTCCCTATCTCCCTTCCTTGGCTACACTCCACTGACTCAAGCACCACAGTCCTCTTATCCTCCCTATCACCACTTGCCTGTTTGTCTTGCTCATGTACTTCCTTACTTTCATGCCCTTCTGTTACACCCCATTTTCTCCACAGCCACAAACACCCACTCTGCTTTCAGGAACCTTTAGTAGCCTGTAATCCACTTAGCATGAACTCATTCTAAGCGGACTATAAATGCTTTAAATAAATAAATAAATAAATAAATAAATAAATAAACCTAATCACCGAAGTGGACAAAAAGACAATCACAGACCAACAATTCCATGAACTCTAAGATTCACTCAAGAGAGACAAAAGACAAAAGGATGGGGAACAGCAAGAGAAAACCAAGCAGCACAAAAGACACCACTCATTACAATCACAACTGAGAAACCAACATCTCCAATACCGAGAAAACCTCTAAAGCCTATTCCAGAGCTCGACTAACATCACTCAGCACATACAAAATGGCTCTGGAAGAGGTTGCCTATTATTTCCAGGCAAGGAAGAGTGTCCAAGAAGACAGATGGACATCTGTGCACTACCAATCACACCACAGGACAGCCTAGGATACTTCTAACAAGAAAAGGGAGCACTGCAGCATTATTTAAATTAGGGCCAGTTTTTAACCATCCTTTTTACTGCGGTTTTCTGCATTTCAGTTTTAATGCCAGTTTTGGTGCATTTTGGGCTTACTGCAGATTCTTAGTATCGGTTTTATTTGCATACCACTTGTTTATAGCAACTACAAGGCTGTGCATGTTTAACATGCGTGGTATTAAAAATTGGCGCTAAAAATTGGCTTGGGTATAATTAGATCAATCCCTATGTGCAGTGGAGGATCCTGGAGTGTTTTGCAGTTGGAAAGTCTATAAAATGATATATCTTATTCTTATTTCCTTACAGGTGCAGTGCCATGTTGTGGCAAAGGGACTGATTCCTGGAGAACTGGAAGATGAACTAAAATTTCACCGACTGGTCCTGTTACATCATCTGCATTGAGATCTCTCACTTATGGCCTGTTACTAATAACACAGGCCATATTATTATTGCTATATTGGGTGGACAATTAGGGGTGGATTTTAAAAGGGTTACACATGTAATATATGCGCGTAACCCTTTAAAACCCCTCCTGCGCGCACTGGGCCTATTTTGCATAGGCCCGGTGATGCGTGCAAGCCCCGGGATGCGCATATGTCCCGGGGCTTGAAAAAGGGGGTGGGGTGTGGGCGGGGACGGACCTCCAGGCACAGTGGCCATTTGCCGCTGTGCCCGGGATCCCAGGCCAGCCATTGGCCAGAGTGAGAAACCTATGCCTGCCCAGAGGCAGGTGCAACTTCTAAGTTAAAGGTAAGGGGGGGGAGGGGTTTAGGTAGGACTGCGAACACAACAGTGCTCTCTTGTGAAGATTTGATGACCTTCGGAGTGAGGAAACTCACCCAAAGATGAGATTTGTGCAATGTTCTCTCAACCTAGCTTGAAGGACTCTCTACCTGGGTAACATCAAGCTAGGTTGAGAGAACATTGCACAAATCTCATCTTTTGGTGAGTTTCTAGTCGTACATCTCACTTTGAATGTCAAAGTGGCTCCTAACCCCTACACTAATACTGAAACCTCACCTCGAGTTACTAGGTGGGCCTCCCATAGAGATATAAATACCTGTCTAGCATGAGGGTATTATGGCTAGGCACCATCTCTCTCTCTCTCTCTCTCTCTCTGATTGTATGTTGGAAATACAGCAATTCTGGCACTTTGCATAGGTGATAAAGTGCCTATTACCATAAAACCCACCCCTTTTCCTATCACATGCAATATTTAGTGCATTTTGATAAATCCAGGCCATAGTCAGTTAGGTTTTCTGGCTACATGTATATCAGAATTTGACAGTTAATATAATCAGCTAACTCTGGTTACATTGTAGGCAGGTCTAAAGTTAGCTGGATTCACCTATCTGGCTAACTAGCCAGCCACTGAATATCTCACATAAGATAGCCACATAGGTGTAGTTAACTAGTTGCTCAGATACTGAGTATCAGCCCCTGAATAAAAATAAAATGGTGGTGGTGGCTACTTGTGAGGAGACAGTTGACCTGAGTGAGACAGGAATTTGAGCTCAGAAGTGATGTTTAAGGCTAAATTTGACCTGGTTGTCATGGAGCACATTTGGGACTAAATAAAGTGTGAAATGTGTCAGAACAAATTGGGAGATTGTTGTGAGTATCTGGTGAGGTGCTGAAATTCCCTATTTCACCAGTCTTTTGAGGTAAAATATTATACTTTTCAAAGTATGGACATGGATACATTTTGGGGTATTTCTGACTGGTATTGGTAAATGTTTGAGGATAGGGGACAATTGGTGGTGATGCTTGGTAGAGGTGGACTGGATTTGGACTAGTTGTGGAGTTTTAACCAGGAGTTTGGGTTTTAAATTGATGGGGGTTTTTTTCATATTCATTTTAAATTACTGGTGCAGAGCATAAAAAAGCAGAAGGCCCATCAGCCCAGAAAACAGAAAAAAACTCAGGGTTCTGAAGCCATTACCTATGAGACGCCAGAAGCCAACAAGTGAGCAAGCTAGTGTAATTATACATCCTATGGGCAAAGTACAATAATGACGTTAATCAAATCCACTAGGAGGACATTTTAAAGTTATTAATATCTATCTATATATATATATTTTTTTACATTATACCAACCTGTACTGGGGGGGGGGGGTTGTGTGTGTATATATTGGTATTAAATAAGGAATGTAGGTAGAATAAGAACTATTCCTGAACGACACTGACAGAGAAATCAATGTATGTGACAGTTCAGAATGGTGGAGAGCAGTGCTGAAAGCTGGCAGAGAAGCCGTGTGTCACTTAGTTTTTTTTCTCAGAGGCTCAGTTACTGTCAGAAAAACACAAATATGGTGAGGAAATACCAGGTGTATGTGAAAGTGTAAATATAAAAGTATTGTGTGGTAACAGAACACTGAAAATTGTAAAAGAAGAAATTAATGAGCTTAAATTTAAAGTACAGCTGATGCGCGGGCCGTAAAATCAGCTTATTTAGTTAGCTGAGTGAAAGAAAATTGAATCAAAGGAGTTTGAAAATTTAAATTGATGGGAACACAGAGCACTGAGTATTGCATCATGATGGTCCTAATCTCCCAGTGTTCATAGAAGCCCTATGATAAGCATATGATCCTTATGAAATGAAAGGTTTATCTATAACCTTCAAGATGTTTTGCAAAAGAACTAAATATTAATAACGAAAAAAGTATTAATTTGTATCAGGGACCATCATACCACCCTTTGGTCTTTAGAACATAATGGTGTTCCATCAACAAACTTGCAGGGTCTTATATAATCATCGGTCCTTACTTTTTAAAAATCTTAAATATAGTGAATACCACCACAGTGTGAATAAACATGTACTTCCCCTTCTGACAAGTGCAATCTTGGCCGCTGATTATATAAGACCCTGCAATTGAAAAGTAGTGTCACATTTTGGTACAAAGTTGTATAAATAAAAAAAGTTAGGCAAGGAAGAAAGAATTTCTTTAGTTGCAAAGAATATAGTATTGTAACGGGGTCCCCATTTAGGTTGCTAGCTGCATCCAAGGAGCAACAGTTGCTGGGGTTCATCTGGCAGGAAGGAAGATAACTTTCTAGGGCCCTAGACATATTTGAGGAAATATCCACTGCTCCAAGCCTCTGTACCCCACAGTGCCAATTGGTGCAGGGTTACCACAGAAACCACAGCATAAACAAGCCAAATACAATGGCCAGCATCCAGTAGCCCTCCATTCATCACTGGTAGACAGCTTCAAAAATAAAAAGGAAGAGTTCAATTTGGTGCTCAAAGTAAAACCTGCAGAAAACTAAAATCCCAAACAGTGTGGAAATCTCAAAACAGCATAAAACTCTTAACAGTCAATAACAGTGGTTTCTATATCCTTCTTCCATTTGTTGATCTAGCACCTGTTGTGCCACCGTCCAGGCTTAACTCTCCCTTCCCATTGGAAGGTAGAATATTGGACAGCTCCAGCATAAACTGGGAAAAAATAGAAAGTTCAAAAATCCAAAAATAGAGTCCATATCTATCACAGTCTCTCTAAATCTCCTCACCATTGCTTTAGCATTGCAGCTTGGGTTTAAAGATCAGGGACTCAGCCCTTCTGGGTTCCAGGGATGGGGGAGCCCTTCCTTACAGACTGGACAATTAAAAATTCCAAAATCTTCTTCAAATCCAATGCAGACTCCTCTTCTGTTAAATAAAACAAACAAACAAGAGGACTGGCTATAACACACACAAAAATCCATCCAACTTCGCTCTCTAGTCACTTTTTACTTCTTCTGAACTGACTTGAGATCCTCAAGGCATCTCTAGCTCCTCTCTTTTCTTCAGCCACCTTCCCTCTTCCACTCTCTCCTTCCGTCTTTTCTCCAGGCCTGAAGGACCTAGACGGGATCTCCACCAAAACTCCACACCCTCTCTCTTCCAGTATTACATGACTCTGAGCTTGCTCTTGTTGCATTGGGAGTGGACCATTGACCTGGTGCAGGATTGGTACGGCCCTCTGGTCGGACCCGGAGAGCGCCTGCCACCAGGAGGCGAAGCACAAGAGGAGACAGAGGCTAGCTGGAGCTTCGCCAATTGCAACCTGGGGTTTCCTCAGGTTGAGCCCTTGGTTACCCAGGCTGCCTGGTCTTAGGTGGGCCTTGCAGGGTCTCCTAGAGAGAAAGTTCAAGGGAGTGCCCACCACGAACAAGGGTGCACGGTCGGTGTCCAAACAGGGAAGACCAGAGGTCGCAGGAAGCCAGAAGAGAGTGTCCGAGAGTATAGCGAGGATCAAGGCCAGAGTAGTCAGCCAAAGCAGGGTTGGTAACAGTGGTCAATCCGGGCGTGGTCAGGTCAGGCAAAGGTCAAGTTCCAGGCAGCATTCAAGAGTAGTCAGTTCAGGCAGATGTCAAGTTCCAGGCAGTGATCAAGAGTAGTCAGTTCAGACAGAGGTCAGGGTAGGCAGCAATCAAAGAGTAGTCGGAGAAAAGGCAAACGTCAGGTCAGGCAGCAATCAAGGAGTAGTCGGAGAACAGGCAGAGGTCAGTACAGTGAGATCAGTCTGAAGGGTACTAACAGGTATGGAGAGATGAAGGAAGAGAAGACACTGGAACAGGCGACACAGGAGGCGCTGGAACAGGGGACACAGGAGACGCTGAAACAGGAGATGCTGGAACAAAGACATAGGAGCAAGACACTGGAATGCAGAAGGCAAACTAGAGACACCAGAGTGTACGACCCGATTGCCAAGGCACCATTCAGGGGAACGGGCCTGGCCTTATATACACAAGAGCTGTGATGTCATTGGAGGGCGACGGGTCAGGGTTTCCTGCACTGGTGCCTTTAAATACTGCGAGGTAGGCTGCGTGCACGCCTAGGGGTGGGGCCGAGGAGCAGGATGACGCAGAGCCCCTGAGGGAGCTCCGCTGTGAGGCTGGCGTAGCAAACGGTGAGCGGGGGAGCCAGAATCGCCGCAAACTTGCTGAAGTGGCAGAGGGAGTGAGGCCGGAGCTGGTAGACTGAGGGGAGAGGTGAGCAGGATCGGCCGCGGAGCGGACGCGGCCAGGAAGCGCAACAGCTCTCAGGGCACTTTATACCCCTGAGCCACAACCCACAAAAAGGTCGGGATAAAGCAAGAGCATTATTCAAAAATGCAAAATCACACCCACTTCCCATAATTCTAAAATTTCAGATTAAATTAGTGATAGGGAAAGCTATTATTTTAATCACTATGTTGCGGTCCAGCCCGCGAGGAGCCCGGGCTGGCTCCTTACCTCTACGTGGCCAGTCGGGCCGCTGTCACTGTCCTCTTCGCAGCAGGTGTGCAGCCGTCGCTGGGCTCCTCCTCATCTGCCTCCAGCCCTGCGCGGCAGGGTCGGGCCACCGGGAGCTCTCCCATGCGGCTGGGACAGCTGCTGCCGCACCTGCTCTTCCCCGACGCGATGCACTCGATGCCGGGGTCTTCAGCCGGCAGGGACGGTCGTCCCTGCTGATGCCTGCTACAGTCCGGGTCCTCGCCCGGCAGGGAAGCCGTCCCTGCCGGTGCCTGCATCTTCTACAGCTGCCTGCTCATCCTGCAGTCTTCCTTCTCTTCCTGTTCTGTCTTCTTCGTGGCTGGAAGCCGCTCCAGCAGCCTGCCCTTCGTCAAGCTTCAGGTCAGGGCTGCCCCGCTCCTGCCTTGCTTCCTCGGCCTTCCACGTGGCTGAGGACACCACCAGTTTCCAGCTCTCTCTTCTCCCAGCTCTCCTTAGGCGCGGGCGCACGCCTCTCTCCAGCTTTTCAAGGGCCAGCCAGGTGTGGCCCTCTGCTGACCCCTCCCTGGGCGTTGTCCTCTTCAGCCCTACAAAAGGGCTCAGCGCCAATTCCAGCTTTGCCTTCGCAAGGAGTTGGTCACTCCTGGGATCCTGCTGTACTTCATTCCAGGAGTCGTCCATGTTCCAGTACTTCTTCAAGGTCCTGTGTTTCCTGTTCTTCATTGGAGCTCTTCGTCTTGTCCAGATGTCCACCTGCTGTTCCTGTAAGCTTTGTTCCAGTCCTGATGTCTGCCTGTTGTTCATGTTCCAAGTCTAAGGTCTGTCTCCTATTCCTGTATCCATGTTCCAGTCCAGATGTGTTTCTCCTAATCCTGATGTCCATGTACCTGACCAGTTGTCCTGAACCCCTGGCGTGCCATGTCGTGGTCCGTGACCAGCCCCACGGGCGGGCTGAGTAGGGCGCTTCATGATTCAAGCCTTGTACCTTGTTCCTGAATCTTCTGAAAGCCAAGTACCTTGTTCCTAAGTCTTCTGAAAGCCTGGTACCCCACGGCAAGCCATGTCGTGGTCCACGACCAGCCCCACTGGCGGGCTGAGTAGGGCGCTTCATGATGCAAGCCATGTACCTCGTTCCTGAGTCTTCTGAAAGCCTTGTACCTCATTCCTGAATCTTCTGAAAGCCTGGTATCGCGCGGCAAGCCATGTCGTGGTCCGCGACCAGCCCCACAGGCGGGCTGAGTAGGCCGCTTCATGATGCAAGCCTTGTACCTCCTTCCTGAGTCTTCTGAAAGCCCTGTACCTCATTCCTGAGTCTTCTGAAAGCCTTGTACCTCGTTGCTGAGTTTACGTCTGTTCCTGAGTCTACATCTGTGCATCCAAGTACCTCGTTCCTGAAGTCTACGTCTGAGCATCCAAGTCCTCATCCCTGAATCTCGTCTGAATCTCCATGTTCTGGTCTTCGCTGCCCTGGCCTCCATCCAGCCTGCCGCTTCTTGCCATACTCTGCGGCAGGTCCGAAAGGGCTTGGAACGGTCGGAGGACTGTTCATAAGTAGAGATGTGAATTGGAACCGGAATCGGTTCGGATTCTGGTTCCAATTCACATCGTGTTTTTTTTTTCGTCTGGCCTGATCGTGGTTTTGTTTATCGGCTGCGCCCGAGCTGATAAACAAAAAACCCACCCTGACCCTTTAAAACTAATCCCTTAGCTTCCCCCACCCTCCCGACCCCCCAAAAAACATTTTACAGGTACTTGGTGGTCCAGTGGGGGTCCCGGGAGCGATCTCCCGCTCTCGGGCCGTCAGCTGCCACTAATAAAAATGGTGCTGATGGCCCTTTGCCCTTACCATGTGACAGGGTATCAGTGCCATTGGCCGGCCCCTGTCACATGGAGGGAGCACTGAATGGCCGGCACCATCTTTAAAAATGGCGCGGGCCATCCAGTGCTCCTACCAAGTGACAGGGGCCGGCCAATGGCACGGATACCCTGTCACATGGTAAGGGCAAAGGCCATCGACGCCATTTTGATTAGTGGCAGCCGACGGCCCGGGAGCGGGAGATCGCTCCCGGGACCCCCACTGGACCACCAGGTACCTGTAAAATGTTTTTTGGGGGGTCGGGAGGGTGAGGGAAGCTAAGGGATTAGTTTTAAAGGGTCGGGATGGGTTTAAGGGTTATTTTTGTGTGCCCTTTTTCCCGCCCTCCCCCAAAACGATAAGAACCCCCACAAACAATATCGTGGGGTTTTCCTATCGTTTTGGGGGAGCCCACGATTTCTGACGATTTTGAAAATATCGTACGATATTTTCAATCTTCCGAAGCCCGATTCACATCGCTATTCATAAGACCATCATTGCATTGTTGGTCTTCCGAAGCGTGCAGGTCCGGAGGAGGGTCAGTATCTCCAGTCTTCTGTCCAGCCTCTCTCCCATTCAACCCATGCTCGGGCATGCCTCGCCTACTGTGGCACCTCTTCGGAGTTCTTCTGGGGTCGAGCCGTGGCCCAAGAACACACATCTCTTGGTAAGTGGGACCACTCTCCTAGAGCTCCACAACACACTATAGTAGTAACAGAGGTGGGACACCTTTCTGGATACTAAAGCTATCTGGGTAATACAAAATAGCTTGTTTTTATAAAAGTGCATTTAGAAAATGGAGAGATCAAGGAAAATAATAAGATGAGGAAATAATGAGTGAATGTGTTGATAGTTGTATGTGAGGACATTACAAATTAATTTGTCACAAGCCACAGTTTCTTGAGTCTCACCTTCCCAATTCTCTTCTCACTCATTCACTTGTCTCACATTAAACAATCACATGACACCAGTATCTTATTCACACATCTTATTTACCTTATTGCTCTTTTAGTTAGGGAAAGTTTATCCTTTGATTTTGATTAGTTAGTAGAGATGTGCTTCGGATAAAAATTTTGTGTTTGGCTTCGTTTCGGGACCCCTCCGTGGTTCGGGTTTTTTTCTTCAGCGGGCCCCGATTTTCGGGTTATTGCGCACTATCGGCACGCAATCCTCTGACACAGAGGCAAATGGCCACTGTGCCGGAGTCCTCTATCTCGCCCCTCCCCACCCTGCCCCCATCCTGCCCCTCTCTGCACCTTTCCCAAAGCCCCAGGACCTATAGGCATACTGGGGCTTTACGCGTGTAGCCAGGCCTTTGAAAATAGGACCGGCGTGCGTAAGGCCACCTACGCGCGTAAATCCCTGGGATTTACGTGCGAGATGTTTTAAAATCTGGCCCTAAGTGTGCACACCTTCAAACTGAGACTTTAGAAAGAAAGGTTTTACAGAAGGAATTACTTAATACAAACACAACTAAAAAGCATGGAGTAAGGCTCAGAAACACAAAAATACTTAACTTTTGAAGCTTTAAAAAATCTTCAGAGAAATCTGAATCATAAAAAAATGCACAATCAATTCTAAGTGTTAAAGTCAGAATATCCTCACAGATCATAATAGAAAAGAAAAGAAAGGAAGGTAACAAAATAATACTTCTCTAATGGTGAGCTAAATTTCTTCTGAAAACTGGTTTCAGAAGGATATACCTGAAAGTTAAAACGTGATTATTTGAATAGGATAAATAAGTGATATTTGAATGTTTGAAATAATAACTTTGCAGGGGTAACATAATTGAATTTCAAAGCATTTTCATATGTGTGCTAACTAAAAATTGTTTACAGTGATTTAAGAAGAAGAAACTTCCCAGTTGCCAGTTCCCAGTTTAGTTTTAATAAAAGTTGTTTATTCTACTAGAGTGTCCACTTCCATTTATTTTTATTATTTAAAGCATATTTATTTTAAATGCTGAATCTGTCTTGGGCACAGCACCTCACATACTATTTCAGTTTGACAACTTTAAAGTTGAAACCTCTAAAGCCTGAAGCCGTTGCTACTTCCGTGAGCATACAAGAATAATAATCTGCTCTTCCCAGGTGTTTACAAGTTTGTGTCTCTCTAGCATTGCACTGTACACAGAGTCTGGCTTCTTGGAGTTGTCATTTTTTTTTTTTAATCTCAACATTTCAAATTTGTGGTCCTGTATTTGGTGGTTCTGTATTTGTTGAGGATCTGTCTGTATTCTGCATACTTGACTGAGGTAAGGGATGCTGCTAGCCTGTAAAAGAGGACCGGAAGGCTCATCTGCCTACTGCTCATCTGCCTACTGCTCCCAGCATCCCCCGGGAGAGGAGTTCAGAGGTCACCGCAAGTGATCCAGGGATTGAATTCCACAGACCTGGCTTCCAGAGGGCCCGCACCTTTTGCAGTAGAAGAGGACAGGAAGCCCTTCAATTAACTGAGTGAAGATCAATTTAATGGTGGATAAAGAGGATTGGTAAGTATAGCTTTGGGAAATCTTTGGTCTTATATAAGTTTGGTGAAAGGTGAAATAGAGGGATATATTCTTTAGAGTTTGTGTGTGTCTGAGTAATAAGCAAGCCAGAAATAGTTAATTCTAGTGTCTGTCTTTCCCTCACACTCAACCCTTGAATTTTAGGCAAGAGACACTTTCTCATTAAAATTCAATCAGGGTCTTATCTAAATCATACTATTGATCAAGCCCTTATTGAAAGTTTAATCATCCCCTTGTAGGATACTAGCTGATTAATTAGTAAATTCATATATAATTTTAAAGTACTCTAATTACAACTCACTTAGTATCCTAAACTTAAATAGCAGATTAATTAGTAAATACTCCTGTAAATTTAAAGTACTCTAATTCCAAATCCCTTAGTATCCTAAACTTAACTAGGAACTCAATAAATCTGTGATGAAGGCAGCAGTCCAGCAGCAAGAGGGGGGCTTTCCAGTCTTTTGCACTGAGTGTCACGTATGATTTTTTACCCACCGATGAGAGATTGTATGTGTGCACTCAGTGCAAAGAGCTCCTGGCTCTCAGGGAATGATCCGATCTCTGGAAGCTAGAGTAGCAGACTTTGAGGACCTGAGGCAAACAGAGAGGTACATAGCTTTGCTCTGATACATTGGCATTCTGGTCTCCTTGCCAACCTGTCTGACCCACTCTATTACAGGGCTGTGAGGTCACTTATGACTCACAGGAAAGGGCTGGTTGTTGCTATGGATACTCCCACATGACTCTCACATGACCTTCTCCTATTTCAAAAGGCTGCTAAGAAAGCACTGTGAACCAAACGAATGGAACTAATATGATATGTTTCATTCATGGGGGATCACCATGTGTTTCGCGGACCCGCAAATGAAACAAATAGGGACCTATTTGTTGTGGATGTCACAATCATTGAAAACAAATGCACATCCCTAGCAAATACCCAAACAGTAAATACATCTCATGCAACTAATGCCAGTAATAAATTGCCCCCTTACTATAGGTGATGTACATGGGGAGTCATAATTTAAAAAATAATTATTGATTTTGATTCAATAAAATATATTTTTTTATTTCATTTCCAAAAACTTTGTCCAAAGTGATGTGCAATCAGTAACCACCAGTATAACAAAAACAATGTAGCATTTAAACATGATCATGTAGAAATCAATGTAAAACATATAAACATAGTAATATAAGACATAATAATATTTAAATATGCAACCATAGTTTAGGAAATATGCATAAGCATCTGGAACTGAACATCTATAATGTGTTTTCAGTGCTAAGCTTCCATTTTGCATAAGAATTAGGTAAAATCCATAAAACAATACCCCATCAGTATTCAAGCATCCATTTTATATTAAAATCATGCCAGGTAGCAGCCCAAGTTATGAAACACATTTTAATTCCACATGTATTTATTCCTTTAATGGAAAACCATGAGACTAATAATAATTAAAAAGTAAGGCAGATCAAAGGGGAGACATTGCTTAGTGTCAAGAGAGCATGCATAATAAGGGCAGCTTTCCATTGTAAGGAGCTGGAGAAAGTCATAAATAAAATCAATGATGTAGAGATCTGCAAGAAAATAGATCTTATTAGAATAACAATGATACAGAATTTTCAGAAGGTGCTGGAATGATTAGCATAATGTATGTAATAATTTCACTTGAAAGGCATCAATGCCTGTATCACATTCAAATACATAACCTGATTTCAGAGAATGGGTGCTAGTCCACCCTGAGCTCAAAACTCAGCCTCAAATAGCTAGCTCTTCCTTCCGGAAATAATTTCCCTGTTCAGAGCTGAGAATTCTAAATGTTTCTTCCAATAGTGCACACAAATGTTGATAAAATAATCTTTTTGTTAGAGTCAATGATTATTTAAATTATAAGTACAAATGAAAGTAGTGTGATTCTGTCAGATGATTCACATTAAAATAAAAAAGCAAAAAGAGAGGGGAAAAGGATACAAATCCAATCATATAAATCTAACAAACAAAAATTTTTTTACAAAAAAAAAACGTATATATCAGCAAATGACAATATCATAAATGATCGCTTCAGAATCTCACTCTGCAGCCTCTCGCTGCACAATGGGCCACAAGCTGTAATCGGTTTATGAGGCAGTATATTAAATTTAATCATTTATTGTCATCGTGCTGAAAATAATCACTAAATTTATTTAAACAAAAAAATGTTTTCTTTTTCTTTTATAAGCTCATTATTTAAACCACCAAAAAAATCTTACAACTAATCTTCAAAAAATACTATAATTCCCACATTTAAACTACCCAAAGATAATTTAAAAACTTTGCATCCGAAATGTTGAAAAAACGAATACTTAGCCGCTTAATCTGAATATGGCCAAAGAAGGCTCATAAAGAATGAATCAAAATAGTCCCATTTAGAGTTGTCCTGACATGTTTCGATTGATACACAATTTTCCTCAGGGGATTCTGTAGAATTTTCTTTGCAGGCCAATATTCTTCAACCCTTAAAAACAAAATAAAATCAAATCAAATCTACAAACTCCCAACCAACAGGGGAAGATGTTACATATAATAATTACGCAAGCAAAACTAGCTAATAGCAAAAGAAACTCACCCAGACAAAGCAGCCGTCTTATTCACCACATTCAAAAAATGGCGCCAACGCGTCTATAACCACAAAGTTTGTCTCCTAACGTTTAAATCTAACCAGGCCGGCATACGTCACCGGAAATGCACTCTGGATGTTAATGAAACTACAGCTCCTATCATGCAAAGAGCTAAAAAACAGACCAATCAATCTCTCGATTTAAGCCCCTCGGGATTCTGAAGCGATCATTTATGATATTGTCATTTGCTGATATATAAGTTGTTTTTTGTAAAAAATATTTTTGTTTGTTAGATTTATATGATTGGATTTGTATCCTTTTCCCTCTCTTTTTGCTTTTTTTATTTTGATTAATTGGAGAGGTGGTTTGCTTCTTGATTGTTGATTACTTATCAGATGATTCACATTATAAATGATCCAATCTATGACATAACAGAACGAGTTGTTAGAAATATGAATATATAGCTCTGTGTTATTTAATAGTGATACAGAAATTAGTAGTAGTGATATCTTAGCTAGATTGGTATATACTGTAATGTATTTTGGAAGCCTTTTTGATATCATAGGATATCACAGGGTTTCGTGACGCCTCTTCCTCCTCCTTCCTGAGACCTACACATGCTCTGTTTCAAGTTGGTGACATAAACAAATTGTTTTTCTAAACAAAACATCAGGAGTGCTAGGTGGCCATTCCAGAAATGGCTGCATAATTTTATCTTTCCACCCGGGCCATTTTTTTTTTCCATTTTCCAATTATTTTTTAAGCTTGATGAGGCATTAATAGGTACCTGAATGCCTTTATTCACCCATGCTCTGTGCAGTCAGAGGTGCACCAAATGAATTTACATTGATCCTTCTCTTCTTGTTCTTCTGGGCTCTACTGTTGTACAGAAGCCTACCAGCAATGGAATTAACCACCACGTGGCCTGGAACAACCGTGGCACAGCTGCATGGCCTGGGATCTCCAGCTGTGCAACTGATGATTGGCTCTACTGCCGCAATTACTGTCAGCACATCCAGGAGCCTTCCTCAGCTTGTGGCCATAGGGAGATGCTCCTTTATTATGGATGCTCCTCTGTCCTCACTTTTGAATAACCCAATTTTCCTGAATCATTTCACTCAGGTAAATTTCCCACAATGATCCTCAGGCATTGTTAGAAGGGTGGGTCAACTTTTCGATGACAATGATTTGTTAAACATTCAATCCCTGCCCAGTGTTTCAATACGTAAAACTCAAAGGTTGGGCTCTACAACCTCCCATGGATGGTAAATTTCATACCATGTACACCAGCGTGTGCCCAGGGATGTTGCCATTTTATAACATGTACACTTATATGCGCATGTTATAAAATGGCCTGGACACACACACATGTGCACCTTAAATAGTCACGCAAATCCCGCTTCTACCATGAAAGTCGGAGAATTTTAAAAGTAATGCAATCCATATCATTGAAAGTTTCACCAGTTCATGCACTAGTTCACCCAGTTAACAGCTAGATCCTCCAACACCCCCCCCCAGTTGAATTGCTTACACTCATCCCAGTGCCCCCAGACCCTTAAAACCCCGGGGTTTTAAGGGTCTAGGGGCACTGGGCAAGGTATCTGGGCACGCAGCCAGGTGCATTAAGTATTTACATGCATATCTCTTGGCTATGCCCAGAGTTGCCCATGTCATGCCCAGACCGTGCCCATAACCCTATTTAAAAAAATGTTTGAGTGCATCTGGGCAGCTTTAAAAATGGCACGGGCCATCCAGTGCTCCTACCATGTGACAGGGGCCGGCCAATGGCACGGATACCCTGTCACATGGTAAGGGCAAAGGCCATCGGCGCTATTTTTATTAGTGGCAGCCGACGGCCTGAGAGCGGGAGATGGCTCCCGGAACCCCCACTGGACCACCAGGTACCTATAAAATGTTTTTTGGGGGGTCAGGAGGGTGGGGGAAGCTAAGGGATTAGTTTTAAAGGGTCGGGGTGGGTTTTTTGTTTATCGGCTCGAGCGCAGCTCATCATACTAAAAGATATTTTCAAATGCTGGTGTCACCTCACAGTAACAGCAGCACAAACACCTTCCACTGCCAGGCACATTGTGAACTAAAATAAAACCTCGCAAAAAAGACACTCAAAATCTATACTGCAATCCCATCGTAACATAACAGTAATAACACCAAGGACTCAAACAACAATAACCCTACCTGTGAAAAAGCAAGGGTAAATAGTACACTGGGTCCTATAATACCAATACACCACCTACTGAGGAAACAAAACAAACCAGATTGCTATAGATCCCTATGCTAGCAGAATCTCTCATCACGGTCACACACACAGAGCAGAGACAGACCCTCACCAAATACAGAATACAAAATAAAGGAGCACAAATTAGACAAAAACTGAAATGGAAACCCCAAGAAGCCAGACTCTGTGTATTAACAATGGAAAAACAGAACCACCATTCCTCATAAAACAAATAAAATCAAGAAACATAAAGCATCAGTTATAATAGTAAAACCATACTAATAAAAGAATATTTTAAAACTACTATTTTCTATTAATTAAAATCATATACATTTTTTTACAATTTCCCAAACACCAATAAAATATTTCAAAACAGCACATATATCCAATAACACCCAATAATTAAAACTAATAAGGATTTTAAAAAGCCCCTGCTGTCCATACGTGGGAGCTCTTGATTTCCAGTCACCCTGATATTGTCAAGGATTAGGAGGTTATCCTCTCTCACACAGACTCACATGTCCATTCTCTTTCACACATACACTGTCACGTACATACACATTCATGCTCTTATACCCACCATAACCTCTCGCTCTCACAGACACTGACACACTCTCAGGCTCTAAGACACTCTCTCCCCCTCCACACACACCCCCCACACAAACTCTTACTCCCCTGGATTTTCTCATACACACTCTCTCTGGCTCCCTCACATACACACAAATACACACACCCAGGCAAGTTCCCAATCATTCTCACACAAACACACACACCCAGGCAAGTTCCCAATCATTCTCACACAAACACACACACCCAGGCAAGTTCCCAATCATTCTCACACACACACACACACACCCAGGCAAGCTTCCAGTCATTCTCACACACTGAAACTGACCCCCAGGCAGGCTCCCATTCATTTTCACACCACTCCTTCACATTCATGCACACATTCATTCTCACACACACAGACCCCCAGGCAGGCACCAATTCATTCTCACATACGCACATATACTACACACAGGCCGGCACCTATTCTCACACATACAAACCCCAGGAAGACACCCATTCATTCTCACATCCTCAGGCAGGCACCCATGCATTCACACACATACACCCCCAGGCAGACTCCCATTCATACACATGCACACACTAAAGGCAGACCCCCTTTCTTTCTTTTGCCAGCAACCTCGGAGCCTCTCTCATTCCTCTGCTGCCACTGTCACTGATGCCGCATGGCTATTGGGGAGGCGCTGATTGCTGCTATTGGCACTGAAGCCCATTCTGCTGCCTCCTCTGTGCAGGCCCCGTGGATTTCCACTTCCTCCATGTTGATCTCGCACATTGTGAGATCCGCATAGAGAAAGTGCTACTCTTGCACAATACCAAAGATTACATGTGCCAATCAGTAAAAAGTAATTTATTTCTTTTTTTTTACCTTTGCTGTCTGAACTTAGTTTTCTAATCGGTTGGTCACAGGCTTTTTTGTTCCACCTCCCCTTTCTTATTTTTTTGCCAATTCCTTTCATATTGTCTTTTTTTCTATTTCTTTTCTCTCCATCTATCTTCTTCCCTCAAACATTCAGTCAGGTTCTCATTCTCACATGCTTTCTCTCTCTCACACACACACAGGCTCTCTCTCTCATACAATCATTCATACAGTCTCTCTCTTGCACATGCTGTCTGACTCTCACACACCCAGGCTCTCTCTCACTCCCACATGCTGTCTTGCTCAAGCACAGGCTCTCACTGTCACATGCTCTCTCTCATACAATCATTCATACACAGTCTCTCTCTTGCACATGCTGTCTGACTGTCACACACCCAGGCTCTCTCTCACTCCCACATGCTGACTTGCTCAAGCACAGGCTCTCTCTATCACATGCTGTCTCTCTCACACACATACAGGTTCTCACATGCTGTCTCTGCAAACATTCAGGTCCTCACTCCCACACCCAATCTCTCAACGCACCTCATACATGCACACAATCTCTCAACTCACCTCATACACGCACACAATCTCTCAACTCACCTCATACACGCACTCTACAGGCCCTCAGCCTCTCTCTTACCTCTGGGCCTCCTCTTCACGGGTCGCTGCAGGACGGGCTCTGCAGCAGCCCTGATCTTCTTGGGCCGATCGCGGCGGCGGCGGCCCTGATCTTTTCGGACCGATCCGCGGTGGGGGCCCTGATCTTTTCGGACCGATCCGTGGTGGGGGCCCTGATCTTTTCGGACCGATCCGCAGTGGGGGCCCTGCTACCGGGCCTCCTCCTCTTCTTGAACGCTGTAACAACGCTGCTCCTCTTCTGCACGTGGCTGATGCTCCTCCCCCTTTCTGCCCGTGCGGCTCCGGCAACATTTTCCTTTCGGGGCCGCGTGGGCAGGAAGGAGGAGGAGCATCTGCACGTTTCGATGTGACCTTGTTCTTCGGGCCGTGGTGAGGTGAGCTCCACCACGGTCCTACCGATCTTCCTGCTGTGTGTCTGCGGCACACAGCACAGCAATTCTTTACTGCTCAGCCGCCAGTGGGATGAGGTCCACCGGCGGCTGCATTGGCTCCCACTTGCTGGTGTGTCACGTGCACCGGGCTTGCGCGACACACCGGCACACTGCAGGCGACACACTAAAGTGTCACGACACACACTTTGGAAAGCTCTGCTGTAGGCTGTGATACTAAGTAATAGTATGTGGTGCCTATTGCATGTGCATGGGCATTGCTGGTAAATGGGCACACACACACCGTGCTGGTTCACACCTTACTTCCTGCCAGTGTGGGGAGGGGGGAGAGGAAAGTCAAGTATCAGGACATCCTTCATCGCCTGGCCATGTGTGAGGTTGCTGGCCATCAGGGATGACAGTACTTACCTGAGCTGCTGAGCCACCTTGCAACACGCACCCTTCCCCCTGCAGGCTGGCTGGCATGGTAACATCATCCATTTGCAGGTCCAGGCACTGCTGCTTGGAAGGGGGCGAAGCAAAGGGGGGTTTCTGTGTCTGACAGCCCCCCATGACCATCAGGGGATCCTGGGATGGTCCAGGGCTGGCCCTCTCTTTGCCAGGGAACCTGTAGCTCATTCGTCATTGCCCACAGGGGATTGGGGAGCTGGAGTAGGGATAAAGAGCACAAGTTGTGATCAGCCCAGCTGCTTTCTCTTTCCTTCCATAGGTCAGCTAGGTATGGCATACACCTACTCATCCTCCATCGATCATTTCATGATTGGCACACAAATAGTTACTGAAGTATAGGTATTAGTTAGCTTACATGTTTTGCTCTTTGCTGGTTAAGCCATTCTTATATTTCATTCTTTGCTGGTGGTTGTAACATTGTTGCAATTGTCAGGGATACCCAAGTCTTGGGCTTAGGGAGAAAAGAGGAAGATGTATATTAGGGGCACTGTTGTATACACTCAGCAAGGTCCTCTTGAATGACTGAGGTTGTCTGTTGCCTGGGCTACAGGCCCTTGTTTGGTGGCATGCCAGTGACTCCAGTTCCGCCATGGTATAGGCCTGGATGGCCAACAGTAGGGGTGTGCATTCATTTTCGCCGTATTGGCGATCCGCAATGTAAATTTCACTATTCGTAGTATTCATGGGGAAGCGAAACGTATCGCAATTCCTCACGAATACACGAATCTTCGCCGAATTATACGGCCACCTAAATGAAAATTTAAACAAACACCCCACCCTCCTGAACCCCCTCAAGACTTACCAAAACTCCCTGCTGGTCCAGCGGGGGGTCCAGAAGCCATTCCCTGCACTCACACCCTCGGTGCCAGTTTCATCATGGCGCCGATAGCCTTTGTCACAGGGGCTACCGGTGCCATTGGTCAGCCCCTGTCACATGGTCATCGGCACCATCTTGTGCTCCTACCATGTGACAGGGGCTGACCAATGGCACCGGTAGCCCCTGTGACATAGTATGGGCAAAGGCTATCGGCGCCATTTTGAGTACTGGCATCGGACAGCCAGAGTGCAGGAGGTCGCTCCGGGACCCCCGTTGGACCCTCAGGGACTTTTGGCCAGCTTGGGGTGGGCCTCCTGCCCTCCACAAGACTTGCCAAAAGTCAAGTGGGGGTCCGGGAGCGACCTCCTGCACGCCGGCTGTCCGATGCCAGTACTCAAAAGGGCACCGATTGCCTTTGCCCTCACCATGTCACAGGTACCGACGGTCGGCCCCTGTGACATGTGAGGGCAAAGGCAGGCTGGTTGCTCGATCTTCCAGTCATGTTATAGTGTCACTAATTTCAAGTTGATAATTATTGAAGTGTACAATATAGGTGTGCAATGGCCAGGTGTGCCATGGCTGCTATGGTTAAAAAAGGAGAACATAAGAACATGCCATACTGGGTCAGACCAAGGGTCCATCAAGCCTAGCATCGTGTTTCCAACAGTGGCCAATCCAAGCCACAAGAACCTGGCAAATTCCCAAAAACTAAGTCTATTCCATGTTACTGTTGCTAGTAGGGATGTGCAGACCAAAAGTTTATGTTCATAAGTCCATAAGTCGAAAGGGGGGGTCAATTTCGGTCAATATGGACATATGGAGAATTCCATAAGTTGAGTCTATGTCCATACGTGCACCGATTCCCTAAATAAAAATTTAAACCCCTCACCCTCCTTAATCCCTCCCCAAGACTTACCAAAACTCCCTGGTGGTCTAGCGGGGAGTCAGGACGCCATTTCTGTACTCCTTTGCAAGGAGCACGTGACGTCGGCGTCACTCCGACGTGACGCGGATGTCACGTGATTCCCCGCGCGTTCGCTCCGGGACCCTCGTTGGACCCAAAAGGAACTTTTGGCCAGCTTGGGGGGGCTTGGGGAGGCCTCCTGACCCCCCCAAGCTGGCCAAAAGTTCCTTTTGGATCCAACGAGGGTCCCGGAGCGAACGCGCGGGGAATCACGTGACATCCGCGTCACGTCGGAGTGACGCCGACGTCACGTGCTCCTCGCAAAGGAGTACAGAAATGGCGTCCTGACTCCCCGCTAGACCACCAGGGAGTTTTGGTAAGTCTTGGGGGGGGGGATTAAGGAGGGTGAGGGGTTTAAATTTTTATTTAGGATCAACAATCGCGATTTCCAACGTATTCAACATAGCTATGTTGAATAAGTTGGAAATCCGATCGTTTTCGCCTCATCACTTTTTTAAGTTAAAAAAAAAAAAAAGTTGCGTTTTACCTATAAGTTCAAAACGAATGCACAGCCCTAGTTGCTAGTATACAGTTTTCAAGACCACACAGGCCTCTTCTCTTGTATAAAAGTTTCTTGCTGCATTTCTGTAGTCACCTTTGCAGAAAAAGTTTATGAGGTTTCACAAGTTCATACATTGCTTTGTTGGCCCTATAAAAGGCATCATCAGAATCTGTTGCATACTTACAAGTCAGTCATTATATGCATATGATATCAAAGGGTGTGACTGCTCTATATTTTAAAAAAGATATTGCAAATGTATTGGATAATAGAATGGAAGAAACATTAACCCAATAACCAGTTCTTCTCTTTATGCAGCATTAATAAACATAGACAGAGGATGCAAAGGTGGGTGTTTATTTGATAAACAGAAAACAGAAGCAAACATGAGCTTGCTATTGTCTCAGAGTTTACAATGTTTTATATGAATCAAGGACATACCTGAATGCATTAATGAGAGAAGCATTTAAAAATAAATAGCATTATCTGATCTCTGTAGATAATTCAAAAAAGAAGTGGAACAATATGTTCTTTTCAGTCCTGTGTCCAGCTTTAAGGTGCTCTGATTGAAAATCATATAATATTTAGCATCCATTACAAAACACCTTTTGAGCCTTCTTTTCAGAGGATGGCTCTGTCACTCTTAAGACCTGGAAATAGATATAAACATTGTTTTTGAGAAAAAGCTTTCTAACTACAAAAAAAAAAAGAAACAATTTTAACTTATTAGAGGTCTGAGAAAGCTTCCGCTTTCAGACAATGGAAAATATTACTACATAACTTAATAGATGTTGAAAGTCTTTCCGGCTAAGTTTTCTAAATGTTTGGGGCAGTTGTACTCTATTGCCACCCTATAGAGCAAGAAGAAATGTTGTGAATTACTGATGAAAACTAGAAACTGTGATTATACCTAGGAGTAGAGATTATGTGAATCCTGCCAATCTTAAATTTTGAAACTTGGAAATATAGAAATTGCTAAAGATATCTGCCTGTATTTTGGAATGATAGTCCTGCTAAATAATAGCGTTTCTGAACAAGCTGTCTATCTAGCTGCTTAAGAGGAGATGGAAAAGGGATGAATGCTGACCTTATGGAAGCATTCCATATTGCATTAAAACTAGAGAAATGTGAATTGAGTTGTTTCATATAAGGAACATAGAAAAGGACCAAATGGGCCATCAGTCTCCCCAGCAAACTTCTTATGGTAGTATCCGCCATGCTGTACAGGTTACCCCCATATTTCTCTAAAGGGTAGTCCATGAAATTACCTCCAAGCCTTATGATAAGGGTAGTAATATTTACAATCAAACCAAGAAAATGTCAAACCCATAAGAAATTATTATTATATACTGACATTTGATCAGAGTTATCATATCAGTTTACATTCAGGTACTGTGGGTATTTCCCTGTCTCAGAGGGCTTACAATCTAAGTTTTGTACCTGAGGCAATGGAGGGTAAAGTGACTTGCCCAAGGTCACAAGGAGTGACAGCAGGACTCAAACCCTGGTCTGCTGGTTTGTAGTCCACTGCTCTAACCACTAGGCTTTTCCTCCTCATTTTGAACAAATGCACAATCCGCAACATATAGGTCCCGATTCGTTACATTCGTGAGTCTGCGAAACACATGGCGAACCTACACGAATGCAACACATCATATGTTTCCATTCTTTTGGTTCATGCTGTGGTGTTTTAGAAATAGAAGGCCATGTGAGAGTAGGGGCAGATTGGCCTATCGGGGGATCAGGCTTTCCCCAGTGGGCCGGACTAGCGGATCACGTGGCCTCCTCTGCTCCGGGCCATTGAGGGCACCAGGCCAAAGAAATGAAGAGACCAGGCCGGTGGGGCCAAAGAAAAGAAGATGGCCGCTGCCAGCCACCACCGCCGGAGAAATGAAGACTTGTGCAGTCAGCCGCTGATGGAGAGCAGGCCGGTGGGGCTGAAGAAAACAAGATTGGTGCAGCCCAAGACTAGGCCGAAAAAAAGAAGATGGCCACTGCCTGCTGCCACCGGAGAAATGAAGACCGGCACAGCCCGAGACTAGGCCAAAGAAATGAAGATGGCTGCTGCCAGCCACCGCAGAAATGAAGACTGGTGCAGCCAGCCAGCGACGGAGATGAGCTGTTCAGCTGGGGGCCTTTGTGTGTATATGTGTTTGAGATCAGAAGGGTTGCTTCTGTCTGTGTGTGTGTATGTGGTGTGTATGTGAGAAAGGAATGGTGCTTCTGTGTGTGTGTGTGTGTATGTGAGAAAGGAATGGTGTTTCTGTGTGTGTGTGTGTATGTGTATGTGAGAAAGGAATGATGCTTCTGTGTGTGTGTGTGTATGTGAGAAAGGAATGGTGCTTCTGAGAGTGTGTGTGTGTGTGCGTGTGAGAAAGGAGTGGTGCTTCTGTATGTGTGTGTGTGTGTGAGAAAGGAATGGTGCTTCTGTGTATGTGTGTGTGTGAGAAAGAAATGGTGCTTCTGTGTATGTGTGTATGTGATATGTAGGTGAGAAAGGAATGGTGCTTTTTTGTGTGAGACAGGGAAGGTGCTTCATGTATGTGAGATAGGGAAGGTGCTTCTGTATGTGTGTGGTGTATATGTGAGTAAGGATGGGTGCTTGTGTGCGTCAATGTGTCAATGTGTGTGTGCAAGAGAGAGATGGAGCATGTTTTTGGCTGGCTTGTGGCTGTGAGAGAGGGCATGTGTTTGATTGAGCCTGTTTGTAAGTGAGATAGAATATGTGTATGAGAGCTTGAGTGTAAGTGAAATAGAGAGAGCATGTGTGTGATTGAAAGCCTGTGTGTAAGTAAGAGAGAGCGAGAGCATTGTGTGATTGAGAGAGACTGGCCAGAGAAGTGACGTGTGTATGTGTGAGAAAGACTGATCAGGGAGATGACTGGTGTGTGTATGTGGGTGTGTGTTTGTGTGAGAGAGAGAGGGACTGATTGGGGAGATGATTGGTGTGCGAGAGACAGAAACTGGTCCTGAGGGTGTGATTGGTGTGTGTGTATGAGAGACAGAAGAGACTGGTTGTGGTCCCTAAGGAAGAGGACAGTGAGGACAGCTTCAGCAGCTACTGCTGCTTCTAGTATGGCCTGCAAGGGAAAGGAGTAGGAGAACTGCTGGAGTGGATAAGTAAAGGTGGCTTTTTAAGTTCATTTTTCTTGATTGACTACCATTTTAATTATTGGGTAGTATGTGATGTGTCTGCTGTTTGAAATATTTTATTGGTGTTTGGTAAAGCTTTCAAAATTTGCATGAGTCTTTAATTATTGGATATTCTATTCATCAGCTATTTAAAGATGGGCGCCGCCATCTTTAAAGATGGGCGCCGCCATCGTAAAGATGGCCGCCACCATCTTTAAAGATGGCACCGACCATCCAGTGCTCCTACCATGTGACAGGGGTCGGCCAATGGCACGGATACCCTGTCACATGGTAAGGGCAAAGGGCCATCGGCGCCATCTTTATGAGTGGCAGCCAACGGCCCGAGAACGGGAGATCACTCCCGGGACCACCACTAGACCACCAGGTAATTTTAAAATGTTTTGGGGGGCTTGGGAGGGTGGGGGAAGCTAAGGGGTCATTTTTAAAGGGTCGGGTGGGTTGTTTTTTTTATCGGGCCATCGGCGCCATTTTTGAGTGGCAGCCAAAATGGCGCCGATGGCCCGAGAGCGGGAGATCGGTCCCTGCGCCCCCACTGGACCACCAGGTACTCTTAAAAAGTTTTGGAGGGGTTTGGGAGGGTGGGGGAAGGTAAGGGGTCAATTTTAAAGGGTCGGGCCTCACTAAAAAAAAATTAACGATGTGAATCGGAACCAATTCCGATTCACATCCCTACTGGTTATTCCTCTCTCTATGCAGCCCAGCATTCTACTGACTTTAGTTATTGCATTGTCAAATTGCATTGCCATCTTCAGATCACCAGACACTATCACTCCAAGGTGCCCCTCTTAGTGTGTGCTCATCAGTCTTTCAATCTGCATCACATATAGCTCTTTTGGATTACTGCATCCCAAATACATAATTGTACTTCTTTGCATTGAATCTCAGCTGCCAAAGGTTTGCCCACTCTTCAAGCTTTCTTAAATCACTTTTCATTCTCTCTAGTACTACATGTGTGTCTACTCTGTTGGAGATCTTATTATAATCCACAAATAGACAAATTTTACCTTATGTCCCTTCCACGATGTCGCTCACAAAGATATTAAAGAGAACTGGTTCCAAAAATTATCCCTGTGCACTCCACTTAACATGGTTCTCTCTTCAGAGCAGGTTCCATTTACCATTATGTGCTGTCTCCTATCAGTCAACCAGTTTGTAATCCATGACACCACCTTGGTGCTCAATCCTAAACTTCTCATTTAATTCACAAGCCTCCTATGTGGGACTGTATCACAAGTTTTGCTGAACTCCAATTAAATCATACTGAGTGTTCTTTCTTGATCCAATTCCCTAGTCACCCAATCAAAACGGTCTATTAGATTTGTCTGACAAGACCTTACCCAGGTGAATCTTTGCTGCCTCGGGTCCAGCAACCCAGCTGATTGTACATAGTTCACTATTCTTTCCTTCAGCAGAGTCACCATTAATTTTCCCATCACTGAGGTGGAGCTAATCAGCTGTAGTTTCCAGCCTCCTCTCTGCTACCACCCTTGTGAAGCAGGACCACAACCGCTCATTTCTAATCCTGCAACACCACTCCGGTTTCTAGGGATCTATTGAACAGTTCATGCAGTGGACCCGCCAGTACATCTCTGTGCTCCCTCTGTATCCTGGGATGTACCTTATCCAGCCCCCATGGCCTTTTCCACTGGCAGTTTACATTAGGGATGTGAATCGTTTTTTGATGATTTAAAATATCGTCTGATATATTTTAAATCGTCAAAAATCGTTAGAGGCGATATTTAATAGGAATTCCCCCGATTTATCGTCAAAAATCGTAAATCGGGGGAAGGGGGAGGGGAAGCGGGAGGGCGGGAAAACCGGCACACTAAAACATCCCTAAAACCCACCCGACCCTTTAAAATAAATCTCCCACCCTCCCGAACCCCCCAAAATGCCTTAAATTACCTGGGGTCCAGAGGGGGGGTCCCGGTGTGATCTTTTACTCTTGGGCCTCCGGTGTGTTGTAGAAATGGCGCCGGTGCTACCTTTGCCCTGTCATATGACAGGGCAAAGGTAGCGCTGGCGCCATTTTGTTTTTTGTCCCCCGACGTCAGGAGTGTAGGAGATCGCTCCCGGACCCCCGCTGGACCCCCAGGGACTTTTGGCCAGCTTGGGGGGGCCTCCTGACCTCCACAAGACTTGCCAAAAGTCCCTGGGGTTTCAGCGGGGGTCCGGGAGCGATCTCCTATGCTCCTGACGTCGTTTTGCCGTACAAAATGGCGCCGGCCATACGCCTTATGGCCGGCGCCATTTTGTACGGCAAAACAATTCGGGTGCAGGAGGTCGCTCCTGGACCCCCGCTAGACTTTTGGCAAGTCTTGTGGGGGTCAGGAGGCCCCCCCATGCTGGCCAAAAGTCCCTGGGGGTCCAGGGGGGGTCTGGGAACGATCTCCTACACTCCTGACGTCGGGGGACAAAAAACAAAATGGCGCCGGCGCTACCTTTGCCCTGTCATATGACAGGGCAAAGGTAGCACCGGCGCCATTTCTACAACACACCGGAGGCCCAAGAGTAAAAGATCACACCGGGACCCCCCCTCTGGACCCCAGGTAATTTAAGGCATTTTGGGGGGGTTCGGGAGGGTGGGGGATTTATTTTAAAGGGCCGGGGTGGGTTTTAGGGATGTTTTAGTGTGCCTGTTTTCCCGCCCTCCCCCGATTTACGATTTACACGATATTTAAAAAAACAAAACCGCGACGATCCGATTCCCTCCCCCCCCCCAGCCAAAATCGATCGTTAAGACGATCGATCACACGATTCACATCTCTAGTTTACATAGCTCTTCCCATACATTCTTTTCTTTAATGGAGTTTTGTCTACCCCATCCCCATCCATGGTCTTGCAACCAGCAACGGTCCTTCTCAGGAGCTTCTTCAGTGAACATTGAACTGAAGTATTTGTTTAATATTTCCCGCCATTTCTTCATCTTTCTCCACATATTATTCATTGTCATCTTTCAGTTCCACTGCACCATTTTTGGGCCTTCCTTCTTTCTCCTATATTTCTGAAAAATGTTTTGTCACCTCATTTTACCTTTTTGGCAATCCTTTCTTCTGCTTGACCTTTTGCTTTCCTGATTTTTCCTCATCTCCCACAGCTTCACCAGGTATTCTTCCCTGTGTTCCTCTTTTTGGAATCCTATATACTTCTTGTTCTTTTTGCTGTTATTTTTTAAGGCACCTTCTTTGAGAACCAGATTGGTTTATTTTCCTCTTGCTCTTGTTTACTTTTCTAACATATAGATTTGTTACCTTTGCAAATAGCTCCTTTTAGTTTAGCCCGTGGTGCGCGTGCGGCCCAGCCACGCGCGTATCTCCAGTTCTTTTATGCATGCCGGCCTTTGAAAATCAGGCCGACAGATTTTACCAAGTATTGTATGTGCATACATTTATTTTGAAAATACTTGGGTAATTAATTGAGTACACATACAAATTCAAATGTGTAAAGTTATACCTCCTCTTTGAAGGGCATAACTTAACACAGGCAGTTAAAACATAACATATCTTCCCAAACTACTCTTTGGAAATGAAGAAAATTCTACTACACATATTATTTTGGAAGTTTCCAAATTCCTACTTATTAATAGCATTAAAATGTTTTCTAAAATATAAAGGTAACACATGACAATTGATGATCAGGCATTGTTGGACATCTCATCATATATACAGTACAAAGGTTTTACAGTGTTGTCTAAAGTTAATGGCATGGCTATTATGAGGAGAGGTCTTGAGGGACAGAGCACCATTGTTCTTACCAGCCCTATACCTTTTTCCACTGTTAGACAGAATGCCTAGTCTGCAGTAATCGTGTACCTCATCCAGTATATACAGACTGAGGAAATATCTAGGGGGCAGGCTTAGGCAAAAATATTTCTTTAAATCACAGACTCTTCAAATGTCACAGCACATACATACTATATAATACAAACAGAGTGCTCATAGCTGCCTATCAATTTACCATTCTCTCACATCCATAACTTTAAGCTTGTACACCCATCCAAATGCTTATATGCTTTAGGACAAGAAAAGCAAAATAATTTATCTAACATCCTAACTTTTTTAGAGCTTCAAGTAGCGTCCAGCCTTGAAAATAGGCTCCATTGTAGCTGGCATGTAATACAGATCCCCTCAATGACTCAAAAGGCTTCAACATGCAAAGCTATAGAATACAGTCTTGCTAGAAACTATTTAACAAGCAGGAGATTTCCCAGCTAGTTCTCATTGATAAGAGTATTGACCTCACATAGGAATAAGAGGGAAGCAGAAAAGACATGTGTGAAATCTAGTATCTGGCATGGATCCACTCCTCCACACAGCAAGGCAGTCAGATGTTAATGTTCTCCACAATCATAAAGCTTAAGCTTCAAAAGGCTACCCTTGATTGCTTAAATACCATCAGCCATTTCACACTGGATATCATTAACACTTGAGCCAAGCTGGTGAGGATGAGTGGGTGGAGAATCCCCATTCCTAAGCCTCATTCTAATTAACTCATGTAGGTATAATGAATCTTCTTTCAACATGCCGAAATCAAAGAGCAGGCACATGTGGGCATCAATCTTAATTGCAATGCGCACAAATCAGTGAGCACACGTAAGTCGGCCATAAAGTGTAATTGCTATACGCTCAAATTAGCCAGTGCACATATCTCACTCATCAATAGGGATGTGAATCGTTTTTCAACGATTAAAATTATCGTCCGATAATGTTAATATCGTCTTAAATCGTTATAGAACACAATACAATAGAAATTCTAACGATTTATCGTTAAAAATCGTTAAATCGTGTTAGTGCGCACTAACGGGAGTTAGTGCGCACCAACAGAAAATGATACAAATTGACACTTTCCAGGTCACTGAAGGTCAGTTAGGAATAAATATGTATTCCTATTGGCTGGCTGCCCTCTTTATCTATTGATGTTACCAAGGTTCACACTGAGGTGATGGTTGGGGGGATGGGAAATGGAACTGGAAACTCACGAACACCAACAGAAAATGATACAAATTGTTGACACTTCCCAGGTCAGTTAGGAATGAATATGTATTCCTATTGGCTGGCTGTGCTCTTATCTATTGATGTTACCAAGGTTCCCACTGAGGTAATGGTTGGGGGGATGTGAAATGGAAACAGTTGGAAGCTTGACAAAAAAAGTAACGTGATGATCATCACTCATGTACTAGAACTTGTTTGTTTATTATGTTAGCAGGCATGTGAAATGCTAGTGCATGTTGAATTTGCCAATCACTGTGCATTTTAGAAAGGTGGTCCTGGCTGGAACTACACAGTTCAAATATATGTGGTAATTGATTGTTGGTAAGTGTATTTTTTAAGTAGCCACACTGGCCACCAGATCACGGATCATGGAGAGCTGCATCCCTGCTCCCAGCCAGTCTGGGGCTGCCTGTCCCAGTCATCCATGGAGGGCTGCAACCCTGCTCCCAGCCAGTCTGGGGCTGCCTGTCCCAGTAATCCATGCAGAGCTGCTTCCCTGCTCCCATCCAGTCTGGGGCTGCCTGTCCCAGTCATCCATGCAGAGCTGCATCCCTGCTCCCAGCCAGTCTGGGGCTGTCTGTCCCTGTAATCCATGCAGAGCTGCATCCCTGCTCCCAGCCAGTCTGGGGCTGCCTGTCCCAGTAATCCATGCAGAGTTGCATCCCTGCTCCCAGCCAGTCTGGAGATCACAACACTCCTGGTATTAATAGGGATAGGGCACTGTGTGCAGGAAGATCACAACACTCCTGGTATTAATAGGGATAGGGCACTGTGTGCAGGAAGATCACAACACTCCTGGTATTGATAGGGATAGGGCACTGTGTGCAGGAAGATAACAACACCCCTGGTATCAGGGTTAGTGCACTGTGTGCAGGAAGATCACAACACTCCTGGTATTAATAGGGATAGGGCACTGTGTGCAGGAAGATCACAACACTCCTGGTATTAATAGGGATAGGGCACTGTGTGCAGGAAGATCACAAAACTCCTGGTATTAATAGGGATAGGGCACTGTGTGCAGGAAGATCACAACACCCCTGATGCCAGGGTTAGG
This sequence comes from Rhinatrema bivittatum, assembly GCF_901001135.1. Taxonomy (NCBI): domain Eukaryota; kingdom Metazoa; phylum Chordata; class Amphibia; order Gymnophiona; family Rhinatrematidae; genus Rhinatrema; species Rhinatrema bivittatum. The sequence continues at coordinate 32,265,855 of NC_042615.1, read as the reverse complement.
GCACTGTGTGCAGGAAGATCACAACACTCCTGGTATTAATAGGGATAGGGCACTGTGTGTACATGAAGATCACAACACCCCTGGTGCCAGGGTTAGGGCACTGTGTGCAGGAAGATCACAACACCACTGGTGCCAGGGTTAGGGCACTGTGTGCAGGAAGATCACAACACTCCTGGTATTAATAGGGATAGGGCACTGTGTGCAGGAAGATCACAACAACCCTGGTGCCAGGGTTAGGGCACTGTGTGCAGGAAGATCACAACACTCCTGGTATTAATAGGGATAGGGCACTGTGTGTACATGGAGATCACAACACTCCTGGTGCCAGGGTTAGGGCACTGTGTGCAGGAAGATCACAACACCCCTGGGATCAGGGTTAGGGCACAAGTTCTAGTCACATTGACTGATCACATTACTTTTTTTGTCAAGCTACCAACTGTTTCCATTTCCCATCCCCCATATACTGTCAGTGGGAACCTTGGTAACATGAATAAATAAGAGGGCAGCCAATAGGAATACATATTCATTCCTAAACTGACCTTAACTGACCTGAAAAGTATCAAATTGTATCAATTTTTAACGATTTTTAACGATTTTTCAACGAAATAATAGTGCCAAACACGATTTTCTTCTCCTGCCACATGATTTCAATTGTTAAGACGATATGGCACACGATTCACATCCCTACTCATCATTGTTAATTGGCAGCATGCACAAATCAGAGAGAGCACATATAGTACGCATCAATTTTAATGGTCCGTGTGCTCAACTCCTATGTGCGCAGATCAGACCCACCTGTACGTGCCTTGTACATGGGGAGGACAGAAATTACGCTGCCTACAAAAGTATCTATTGCCCCATTCACTGTCCTACTTGCTTCATGTCTCAAGTGCATGGAGCGAAGATTAAGAAACCTAATTTCCTACCGGCTGAGTTTGACATGCTTGTTGAACATGTCATGCGGTACCAGAATCTCCTGTACGGTCCCCAGTCTAAGAGGGTGGGTGCCTACAGGAAGGAACAGATCTCGAAGAGGATAGGGATGTGCAGAGGGGTGCCATACGTTGCATTCAGAATTCGTATTCGTCGGGGGGCAGATACGTTGCATTCGGCAAGGGGGGCCCCCGTTACGAACATGCGTTAATTCTTATTCGTTTCCCGGCTAAAATTGAATTAAGTACAACCCCCCACCCTCCTGATCCCCCCAAGACTTACCAAAACTCCCTGGTGGTCCAGTGGGGGGTCCGGGAGCCATCTCCTGCACTCACGCTCTCGGCTGCCGGTATTAAAAAAGGCACCGATAGCCTTTGACCTTCTATGTCACAGGGGCTACTGGTGCCATTGATCACCCCCCTGTCACATAGTAGGAGCAATGGATGGCTGGCACCATGGGAGAATACCGGCAGCCGAGGGTATGAGTGCAGGAGATGGCTCCCGGACCCCTCGCTGGACCACCAGGGAGTTTTGGTAAGTCTTGGGGTGGTCAGGAGGGTTGGGGGTTTGTTTAAATTGGCTCCTTTAGATGGCCGAATAATTCGGCGAAGATTCATTGTATCCGTGGGGAATCGCGATACGTTTTGCTTCCCCACGAATACAACGGATATGGCCCTATACGTTGTGGATTACAAATACGTATGAAACGAATGCACACCCCTAGAAGAGGATCAGGCATGCAGTCAACTCAGTGTTCCACCCAAACCGTAGCATTGTGGAGCAGATGCACAAGCGGCAGGACCTGAGGAGGCTTGTCAAGCAGAAGCAGGCACAGAGGATTGCAGAGGGACAAGGCAGCCACATCAGCTTCACCTCCTCTGAGCAGCTGGTGCTGAGCACCTTATCTGAAACAGCTGTGGGTGGAGTTGGGCAGCTGGACCCCATGCAACGTGAGCGGCAGGAAGATGAGCATTGTATTTTGAATTCTAGGCTATATGTACAGATGTTCACCAGGCACTTCTTTATAAGTGAGACAATACAAGTCTTATTAAACATAATGCCATAGTAAATTTTCTCATCTGTGCTATGCAAATCATTATTGGTTACTTCTCTACCTGTCTGAATGTACACAGTATATATTGTCAACTCATTATTCATTCACCACACAGGACAGGTTGTTTTAAAACTCTACAGCATTGCAGGAATCCCTGCTCTACACATACATCTACAAAGACAGCGCACACCTTTTGGCTGCTGCTGCTTTGGTGATTTCACTTATCATGTGAAAGGGCGCAGTGGTCTTTCTGGTGTGTCTGAAGATATACAGCTTTTAATGGCAACATAAAGTCCAATGTTTAATGCATTGTTGCATAGCCGGTATATTAAAGAGCATAAGGGATGTTCTTCGTTGGGGCTATCTCCTCTGTCAGTTTCCTCATCAAAGTTCCCCAAGGGTTAGCAAACATATGTGGGCACAATAAAAACCTTCTATACCAATGGCAGAGGTAACATCGATTGTGTGTGGGTTTTTTTTTATTGTGCTTTCCTGTACCTTAAGGGAAAAGGCACCCTTAGAAAGGAGCCTGCAAAAACCAGGATGTGTGTTTAAAGCACGAGTGTGTCAAATCTGAGTGCAGGTACAAGCAGGTCCCCGAGATTTAAACAAGTCAGGATGTAATGGTTTTCTATCTCCTAGCCATGTGTTCCTCAGGGCAGGGGCTGTGCAAATGTTTAGCCTCCATGGTGTGGGGTGGGATCAGCTAACACTGTCCTACACAGCGACTCCAAAAGTCCATCCTGACTGTGTCTTGTGTCCCAATAGAGGAAATTACATTAGGGGGTGTCTTTGTGACTTTCTCTGCTTCTCTCACCTTTCATTACTCTTCAAAAGTCAGGGCCTTGTCTTTGTGTCAGTGGTAGACTGTGGCCCAAATATGTAGCTCACACTTAAGTTGAAATATTTTTATTAAAGAATTATAGACAGTGCGTACAAATATACAGTCCCATGACATCAGATGTTAACATATACAGCACGTCAATTAAGAACAGCAACAAAGAAGAACATAAGAACAAAATTACAACATAATGAATCGCTGAGCGAAAAAATCAAAAAGTAATGCAGGACACTAGGACTTATAAGTAACAGGGAGAGCGATAGAAAGAGGAGGAAAATAGAAGAGGGTAGGGAAAAAAAAAATAGAAAAGAAAAGAAAAGAGAGAGTTTCGACCATCCTGAATTCCAACATTGACAGTGTGTGAACCAGATAAGCATATGAAAGAAGCATGAAAAGATTAGGAGGTGTAATTGTCAAGGGGTTTCCACATTCGATCCCAGGCAGCCAAGCGATTATATTTTAGAGCCATAGCCCTCTCATATTTGCTGTATATACAAACGGTGTTCCACCACAAAGCTTCCGATAGGAAGTCACTGCGTTTCCAGTTAGAGGTAATGGTGTGTAGTCCTACAAGAAGGAGGAAATCAAGGAGCTTCCGATGCGGAAGTGGAAGGTCAATGTCCGGATGAGCCCCTCTTAGGATTACGAAATCATAAGTGATCACACAAGATATTGGAAGTATGGACGTTATTCTAGTCCAAACTTGTACCCAAAAGGTGTAGACAAACGGGCAAGTAAAAAGCATATGTTTTAAAGAGGCCTTCACAGTGGTGCATGACCAACATTTGTGGGAGGGTAGGAGTGATGCCCTATGGAGTTTCCAAGGAGTCCAGAGGGCTCTATGTATAATAAAAAAGGCTGACTGGGATAAACTGGTGGATAAGGAGATGCGTATGGATGTGGTCCAAACATGTTTCCATCCTGTAACTGAGGGTTGGACAGCTAACTCATCGGACCATGTGCGCTGAAGAGCTAAGGCAGGATTGGGGAGTGAGAGAGTACAGAGCAGTTTATACAGTTTAGAAGCCAGATGTCGATGAGTACCTACTTGAGCAAAGAAAGAAAGCAAATAAGGTAGTTGGTCCAGATACATGATGGATAAGTCAAGCTCTTTTAGGGCATCCCTAAGTTGTAACCAAGCATAATATTGACTAGAAGGAAGGTGAAATAGCGTTTGCAAGGAAGAAAAAGAAAGCACTCTACCATGGGAAACGATAGAGGAGAGGTACCAGATTCCTTTATCATACCAAACAGGCCAATTTACTGGCCGGCCAGCAACACGAATTCTATGTGTGTTCCAAATAGGAAGAAAGGTAGAATTCAACCAAGTGGGTTTATCTTTAGGGCATAACTGATCAAATTCCTTTAGGGCTTGATGTAGAGAAAGCAATATCCTGTTGTGGATACTGTGGGAAGAAAAATGCACACCAGGGAAGGCAAGAGTCGGAGTTGGACAAATAAGTGAGCGCTCAATAGCTAACCAGCGGGGCGTGTCAAATGGAGGATCCTCTGAGTTGAAGAAGTGGGAGCTTTGCTGCAAAATGAAAGCCAAGTGGTATTTGCGGAAGTCTGGAAAATTAACCCCTCCTCTATCTTTGGGAGCTTTTAATTTTCTAAGCGCAATCCTAGGAACTTTGTTCTGCCAAAGGAACTGGAGCAAAATACGGTCAATCTGCCTATAAAAATCCGTGGAAAAAAAAATAGGGAGCATGGCCAATTGAAAGGTAATTTGCGGGGCCAAGGTCATTTTGATAGTGTCTAGGCGACCCCACCAGGATAGATGAAGGGGGGACCAACGGAGAGTTACATCTTTAAGATGTTGCAGGGTGGATTGCTCACAGGTACGGAGGGTTTCTTGAGGATCAGGAAAAAACCGGACGCCCAGATATTTCAAGCCTGACTTCGCCTGTTGTATGGGAAAAGAGGAGAAGTCCAGCGTGCGGGAAAGATTGTTCAAAGGCAGAAATTCCGTTTTGCTCCAGTTCACTTTGTAGCCAGATAAGGCAGAGTAAGAATCAATAAGCGAAAAGAGTTGAGGCAAGGAAGTCTCCGGATGAGTCAAAAAAAGTAACACATCATCTGCATACGCAGAAAGCTTGTATTCCCCATCTCCAATAATAACACCAGAAATAAGAGAAGACTGACGAATAGCGATAAGTAATGGTTCCAAAGCCAGGTCAAATAAAAGGGGAGAAATAGGGCATCCCTGGCGAGTTCCTCTATGTAATAAGAACGATGGAGAAATTTGACTATTAACAAAGAGGGAAGCGAGAGGGGAATGATAAATTGAGCGAATCCACTTAGTGAAAACAGTACCAAAGCCGAATCTAGACATAGTTTCAAAGAGAAAAGGCCATTCAATACGATCGAATGCCTTTTCAGCGTCTAGTGAGACCGCAATGGCCGGGTCATGCGTGTCGTATAGGGATTCTTGGATGTGAAGCAGCATCCGGGTGTTATTAGCAATGAGCCGACCTTTAAGAAAACCTGATTGGTCCACATGGATAAGGGAACCAAGAACCTTAGAAAGACGGGTAGCTAGTAGTTTAGTGAAAATTTTGTAATCCACATTTAAAAGTGAAATGGGTCTATAATTAGCTGGGGAGGAAGGGTCTCGACCTGGCTTTGGAATTACCACAACCCTAGCATCAGTAAAAGACGAGGAGGCAAAGTTAACAGAGGAGAAGGACGAGTAAAAAGTTAACAGGTGCGGAGACAAAGTGTGTTGAAAAGCATGATAAAAGTCAGTGTTAAAGCCATCCGGGCCCGGAGCTTTTCCTAACTGTAAAGACATGATGGCAGCTGAGATTTCCTCCTTGCTGATTGGCGAGTCTAAAAGTTGGCGCTGTGCGTCAGTAAGTTTGGGGTGATCCAAGGCAGCAAAGAAAGAATCAAAGGCTTCTGGAGATGGATTCATTTCCGACTGGTAGAGCTGCGCATAAAAGTCTCGAAAAGACTGTAAAATCCCCTCATCAGTAGTGACGGCATCGCCAGTAGGAGTAATAATCTTGGCCACTCGCGATCTTTCAGATTTCTTTTTTAGATATGAGGCCAGCATTCTACCACATTTATTGTTCTCTGCATAATACTGCGTCTTAGAATGAAAAAGATGGAGATGTATCTGCGAGCTGAGTTGCTTGTTGTAGTCATAGCGTGCCTTCAATAACTGTGTCAAAGAAGAAGCTGAAGGAGATTGTAAATGCAGATGCTCCAAGTGAGCGACAGTAGTTTGTAACTGTTGAAGAGCCTGTCTCTGGATACGTTTCTTGTAGGAAGAGTAGCTGATGATGTCGCCACGGATAGTAGCTTTATAGGCGTCCCAAAGTACGGTAGGTGAGGGAGCAGAGGCAGAGTTGGCCGCAAAGTATTGAGAAGTCTTTTCCTTAAGAAAGGTGAGAAATTCTGAGTCCGAAAGAAGAGAGGTATTAAACCTCCATTGTCGATCCATACGCAGTGGGGAGACAAGGCGGAGTTGAAGGGTAACCGCTGCATGGTCCGAAACGAGGATGGAGCATATTCCAGGATTACTAATATGTGGTAGAAGGGAGCTGGATGTGAGAAAGAAGTCCAGTCTAGAATAAGACGAATGCGGGGCAGAGTAAAACGTGAAGTCTTTATCAGTAGGGTGAGCAAGGCGCCAGGGGTCAAGAAGGCCGAGTTGCGAAATGAGACAGTTCAAAGTCAAAGTAGCCTTAGACTTCGTGTATCGGACCTCAGTCTTTTTATCCAGGAGAGGATCCAAGGGCTGGTTGAAGTCTCCTCCAATGATCAAGGGATACTGCTCTAAAGACAAAAGTCTCGCAAAAACATCCTGAAAAAAACCCGGATCATCCCCATTTGGAGCGTAGAGATTAAGGATAGTATAAAAACCATTTTGCAGCGTAAATTGTAATATATTCCATCGTCCTTCCACGTCCATTTCCTGATGCAAAGCAGATATGTCTAAGCGTTTATGAACCAAAATAGCAGTACCACGTTTCTTCTTATAAGCCGGGCTGAAGAAGACCTGACCAACCCATTGTTGTTTGAGCTTAAGAGATTCTGTGTTCGTTAAATGAGTTTCTTGTAATAAGGCAACGTCAGTGTTCAAGGTTTGTAGATAAGTTAAGATTTTCTTGCGTTTGATCGGGTGATTAAACCCATTGACATTCAGCGACACCATCGTGATGGAATTTATGGAGGATGCCATCGAGTAAGTTGAAGAGTAAAAAGTAGACGTAGGTAGTTGAACTGACATCTTGAAAGCTGACAATACGTTGAAATCCAAGGAGGTACAAGGAAAAAAGGAGAAAAAAGATAAGCTTGAAAAGAAGATGAGGAATAGTCCAGTGTCCTGGCGCCAGCAGTCCGCATATCAGCAAAAAGTGCAAAACAAGAGCACCAGACAGACACTAATAATAAGTGGCTGTCACTCATAGCAAGATTGGGGCCTCAAGGGGCCAGGGGCCGCCTAGAGCCACTCGGGAGTAAATGAACAGGTTACGTCCACGGGAATTTGCAGAGAAAAAAATCAAAAATCAGAGGTTAACCCAAAGTTTTCAGGTAACCATGTCTTGTAAACCCTCCATAGATTGTAAGTATGCACCCAGATCATCCGGTGTGTGAAAAAGCTGTGTATTGTTCCGGTGGGTAACTCGCATCATGGCAGGATATAGGAGCCCAAATTTAGCCCCAAGGGCATGAAGACGAGGCCTCAACGCCAGAAAAGCTTTGCGCTTGGCAGCGGTTGTCTTCGCCAAGTCCGGCACAAATAAAATATTTGATCCCTGCAACTGGAGGGGAGACTTGGATTTAGCCGCAGAGAAGATCTGAAGGACCTGCGGGTAGCGCAAAAGTTTGAAAATGATGGGTCGCGGGAGGGCCGAGGACCGGAGGGGACGCGATGGTACACGATGCGCCCTCTCAAATTCCAGTGGAGGAGTGAAGGTGAGTTGCAAAACCTCCAGGATTAGGTGAGACAGAAAGGCAAAAATATCTGTACCTTCCATTCCCTCGGGAACACCCAGGATACGGACGTTATTCCTCCTATTGCGATTGGAAAGGTCTTCAAAGTCGTGACGCAGGACTTCCAATTCCTTCTCCATTTTAGGTATGGACACCGCGGTGACTAATAGTGAAGACACCTGAGTTTCAGCATCGTCTAGGCGGTGTGCAAGCTGGTCGAAACGGTTAGTAAGAGTCTGCAAGTCCGCTCTGATCGCGATGGTATTATCAGTATTGGTTTGCAGCATAGCCTTTAAAGTTTTAAGTTCCGCCAAGACGAGATCTGCAGACGCCATTTGCTTCGCAGGGACGGCCTTGTCTGGCGAGAGTGGATCGGACTTAGATCGTTTTGTACCCGCACCGGCCGCAAACGCCGCTTCAATTTTGCCTGGCTTGATTGTAGACATTGTTAGGACAGAGGCCAATAGACCAGGAAGGAAGGAGGGTGATTATAGTCGCAAAATTCCCTTCAATGAAGAGCTAAGTCTCCCGGAGCTCAGCGTTAGGCGGCCATCTTGGATTCCGCTCAAGAGCGCCCCCCTGTAGCTCACACTTAAAGTCTTCTGTCTCCTTAGAAATTCATAATACCCAAGTGCTCTGCAGCCTGGATTAAGCCCTCCTTCAGGTTGGAGCAATATTGAATGCTATGGCCATTTATAGCTCTGTACCAAAGGACTAGTAATTAGGCCTATCTAGTGGAGCATGCAAGGCATATGAACCAAAGTACAGAAAACACCGAATGCCAGTGTTAGATATTTACCTGTTTCTTTTTCTAGAGGAGCCAGATGATGAGCGTTTAGCACCTGCACCTAGACAGCCCCAAAGGTGGTACCAGCATCTGCAGGTAATCCTTGACAGCTCGGATGAGGAGGGAGAGGGAGCCAGTGAGGAGCTGCAGCAACCTGAGGAGGAAGAGGTGCAGCAGTGGCAGGAAGAGCAGCCGGAGGACACGGTGGCTGATCTGCTACAGGATCACCCGCAGGACAACAGTGCATCTGACCAACTCAAACTTGACATGGTTGCCAGTCAGGCTGAGAAGCTGCTAATACAGCAAAGTGGCAGCCTCTTGGAGGTTGTTACAGTTTTGGCTGCAGTGCAACCGCCTCACCACCAGGGGTCCCTCTAGTGCTGGCTCTCCTGACAGGCCCAGGCCATCTCCCCTGTCCACTCTATGTTCTGGGTTGGCCCTTATAACCCTGCCTGACAGTTCCCTCGGTGCTTCGGCATCGAGCTCACCTGGGCTCTAGCCTTGCGTGGCCTTCGGGCCTTTCCTTGCCCTGCGCGGCCTTCGGGCCTTTCCTTGCGTGGCCTTCGGGCCTTCTTCCTGGCTTTTCTTACCTGGCCTACGGGCCTTCTGACCTGCCTGCTCTGCTTACGGTGTGTGGCCTACGGGCCTTCTGTGTATGTGTGGCCTACGGGCCTTCTGACCTGCCTGCTCTGCTTACGGTGTGTGGCCTACGGGCCTTCTGTGTGTGTGTGTGTGTAGCCTACGGGCCTTCTGACCTGCCTTGCCCTGACTATGGTGTGTGGCCTACGGGCCTTCCATGTGTATGTGTGGCCTACGGGCCTTCTGACCTGCCTGCTCTGCTTTCGGTGTGTGGCCTACGGGCCTTCTGTGTGTGTGTGTGTGTGTGGCCTACGGGCCTTCTGACCTGCCTTGCCCTGACTACGGTGTGTGGCCTACGGGCCTTCCGTATGTATGTGTGGCCTACGGGCCTTCTGACCTGCCTGCTCTGCTTTCGGTGTGTGGCCTACGGGCCTTCTGTGTGTGTGTGTGTGGCCTACGGGCCTTCTGACCTGCCTTGCCCTGACTACGGTGTGTGGCCTACGGGCCTTCCGTGTGTATGTGTGGCCTACGGGCCTTCTGACCTGCCTGCTCTGCTTTCAGTGTGTGGCCTACGGGCCTTCTGTGTGTGTGTGTGTGGCCTACGGGCCTTCTGACCTGCCTTGCCCTGACCCAGCCTGAACCCAGACACTGCTACTTGCCGCCTGCCCTGACCCAGCCTAGACCCAGACACTGCTACTTGCCGCCTGCCCTGACCCAGCCTGAACCCAGACACTGCTACTTGCCGCCTGCCCTGACCCAGCCTGAACCGAGACACTGCTACTTGCTGCCTGCCCTGACCCAGCCTGGAACCAGACACTGTTTCTAGCCATTCCTGTCTCTCTCCACCTGGAGCCACCCTGCTGGGTGGTGTTCACGACTCCTGACCGGAGCCCAAGCGTAACAGAGGTGATCTCAGGCCTGCATGATGTGGTTAGGCAGGAAGCAGAGGCCCTCCATGATACCATCAGGGAGGAAGTGCAAGGCCTCCCTGATACCATCAGGGAGGAAGGGCAGGGGCTTCAGCAGGCACCTGTTACCCAGCAAAGGTAGGGGACCTTTGCTGGGTAACAGATGAGCAAACTGCAGTGTGGAGGGAGGTGTTGCAGTGGATGCTCCCCTTGCAGCTGCAGCTACTTGTGGCTCCATAGCCTTTCATGGTACCCTTGATGCAGTACCCTCCACCATATGGGCCACCATTCCCATGAATAGCACCTGCCCATGCTGAAGATCCCGCTGTACCCCAGCTACCTGCACCTCAGCCTGGACCAGGCTATCCCTGGATGGCACCTCAGCAAGCACCACCCCCACCTGCATCACCTGTCATGCTTCCGCCACCACAGCCACTGCTGCCTCCGGCTGTACCTTCCTGCAGCCATGAGCTTGAGCTGCCACAACCTCCTTTGCCCTCTGAGGTCAGCGTGAACATTGGCAGGAGTCCACTGCGCAGGAGCTCCAGGTTGGGGCAGCCTAAGCTTCCTGAAGATAGAAAAAGAGGCCAGCCAAGGAAATGATTCTTTACTTTGTTATCCTTTATTTTGCTGCACACTTTTGTAAATAAATGCATTATCACCTTCTGAGAGTGCTCCTTTGTTGTATAGCCTGCCTTTGACTCAGGTGATGTATCTCCTGCAATTCATCCTGAGTCAGATGCTCTTCCTCCTCCTCACCATCCTCATTCTCTTGATGGCCCTCCTCCAGAGAAGGCAGGTATCTGTTTAGTGCAGGGTTATGTCACATACAGCAGGCTAGAAAGATCTCACACATTTTAGGGGGGCTGTAAAGAAGGCATCCTCTAGATCTGTCCAGACAGTTTTAAGTAAGCCAAAGGTTCTCTCTATGACAGCCCTGGTCTTGTGGTGTGCCCTGTGTAGCAACACTCAGATGCAGTTGCTGGGTGGCAATGTGGATCATGAGCCAGGTTTTTAGTGGATAGCCTCTGTCACCTGTAGGAGGAGAAGACACAGAAAATCAGGGTTAATTATACTTTCAGGGTTTCATACTGGCACAGCTCACAGGGTTAGTTTAGATTAGCCCTTCAGTGGCTTCCTAAATATAAGGGTGACAAAAGTAAGCAGGGAAATGGGTATGTGTTAGACATGGTCGATGCCTTCCTATTTAGAAGCCACCCCCAGTGATGTGTCCTTGCTGGAAGTGGTCATGAATTCTTGATTGTGAGAAAATGTAGGCATCAGAGTGGATCCTGGAAAGGGGGGCACCACATTCATGATCCCTTACTGATGTGATACGTTGCCTCGTCTCTTCCTGGTCCTTATGGGGATATGTGTGCAATCAATAGTTCCCATGACCGAGGGGAAGCATGCAATTTGATGGAAATCAGTCATTATTTGGTGTTGTTCCTGTCTTCTGGGTTTTCCTGAGCAAGGCAGCCAGTACCTGCTCTAGACACCTTGAGGTGGCAGACTGAATGATTCTAGATGTGATCCTTAGAGGGGTTTGGAAGTTGTCGGTAGCAAAAAAAGGTCTGGGCAGTAGTGACTTTGACGAGTACCGGCAAGGCATGGCCCCTTTGGGTGGTAGCTTGCAGTTCAAGTTCTGACAGTTGTCATAGGTACAGCATGGTTTTCTTGTTAAATCTGAACCTGTGCAGATCCCAAAACAGTGTCCATCTGTGTAAGGGGTAGTTCCTCCTCTGCATTCTTCTTTTCCTCTCTCTTTCTCTTCTGAGCCGTATAGATCTGCGTTCCCATGCAGCTGTTGTAATCATAATGTTGAAAAGAAACACAAATTACGAATATCCCCCTCAACACATAATTTCTCACCTCCTGTTCCTGTCTCTTCCTTATGTTATACTAAAATCACCAGTGCATACATGAAAATTGTTTTTCAGGCCTTAGTCCTTTCAAAACCACATTGTAAACCCGCTGGCCATGTGCTATTAGCTAACACTTTCCAAGTTTGCACCAGTAAGTCACCGAAACACTGCCTCCCACCTTCTGCCTGGTTCCTTCATCAGGTGACCCAGAGCGAGAAGCCAAACCAACAGAAAACACCGGAGCAAAATGGAAAGTTAGCATTTGCTCGCGTATATCTGCAGAAGCAGATATACGTGCGTGAATTTGGCTGAGCGCATCATCTCATAAGCGCACGGCCCTTATAAAATACGCCAAACATGCGTATGTCTAGTGTCCACCCCGATACGGCTCTTTTTGACGCACACATGTTTGTGCACGCGAGTATACATATGCAGGCAATTACCGGCTATGCAAAATTACATGTGCGCGTGCCGTCATTACAAATGCGAGTAAGCCGGCGATTTTGCACGCACAGCGCTTTGAAAAATTGGGCTATATTAGGGAGAGCTAGATTGTGGGTTTTATGAATGGATTATTACATTTGGGTTTTTTTTTAAAGGGATTATATTTAATGAGTTTTTTGATTGAAAACTAAGGAGCTTATTTACTAAACGTTTTCTCCCATTTTATATCTATTGGAAAAATGCTTTGTAAATAAGGCCTAAGATAGCAGTAGATTTCTCCAGTGAGAGTGGATTGGACCTTTGCTGCTTTGTTAGGAATTGTATCTGTATTATGATTTTTTTAAAAATGTAATAATCATGATATATTAATTTTGTTTTATTGAACTCTAAATCACATTGGGTGGTCGTGGATATATAAAAACCCAGATTAGATTGGATTAGGTTTAGTTCAAATACACTATTTTGTGCTGTTCAATATGCTAGTTAGTAATCAGAGAGGAAAAGCTTTGAAATTATTTTTAACATTCATAATACTACTATGTACAAGCCATTGAGGCTTTTGTATCTGTCCTATAATTAGTACATAACCCAAAGTATAGTTTTTGTGTGTAATTTAAATTTTGTGTAATGTGCAAGCTAAAACTTTTCAGGTCAGTTTTAGTATATAAGCCTCATAAACGTATTTTTTTCTTCAAAATGGCCTCCTACACTTAATTAGTTTTGTCAGTCCCACTGTTTTAAATTGGGTTACTGAGTCTTTTTTGAATATCTCAGATCTTTGTGACTGAAATGATTAGAAAAACATGCTAACAGCTTGAGGATGGCTGTAGGCTTATAAATAATGGGAGAATATAAAAAATGCAGATGTCTTAATATGCTTATCTGAACACTATTAAAGGATCAAAGCTTTGTTTATCATTTGTTCTTCAATATTGTTTCTCTTTAACATTAAACACTCACACTTTTTCATAATTTATGCTACTGCGAGTTCTAGTTACCCTGAAGATTATTTCCATTAACAACATTAATATCAAGAGCAGCTGGTCCGAAGCCAAGGCCCCAAGGCCTCTTAGCTCAGAGGCTTCCCCCTGAGCTACAAGGCCACTACATGCTGTAAATATGCCAGCACTTCTATTAGATAAAAACATAAGAAACTGCCAGACTGGGTCAGACCAAGGCTCCATCAAGCCCAGCATCCTGTTTCCAACAGAGGCCAATCCAGGCCACAAGAACCTGGCAAGTACCCAAACACTAAGTAGATCCCAAGCTACTGATGCAATTAATAGCAGTGGCTATTCCCTAAGTAAACTTGATTAATAGCAATTAATGGAATTCTCCTTCATGAACTTATCTAAACCTTTTTTTAAACCCAGCTACACTAACTGCACTAACCACAACCTCTGGCAGCAAATTCCAGAGCTTAATTGTGCATTGAGTAAAAACAAATTTTCGCTGATAAGTTTTAAATGTGTACCTTGCTAATTTCATGGAGTGCCACCTATTACTTCTATTATCCGAAAGAGTAAATAACCAATTCATATTTACCTGTTCTAGACCTCTCATGATTTTAAACACCTCTATCATATCCCCCCTCAGCCGTCTCTTCTCCAAGCTGAACAGCCCTAACCTCTTTAGCCTTTCCTCATAGGGGAGCTGTTCCATCCCCTTTATCATTTTGGTTGCCCCTCTCTGTACCTTCTCCATTGCAACTATTATTTTTTTAGATGCAGCAACCAGAATTATACACAGTACTCAAGGTACGGTCTCACCATAGAGCGATACAGGGGCATTATGGCATTTTACGTTTTATTCACCATTCCCTTTCTAATAATTCCTAACATTCTGTTTGCTTTTTTGACTGCCATAGCACACTGAGCTGACGATTTCAATGTATTATCCACTATGACGCCTAGATCTCTTTCCTGGGTGGTAGCTCCTAATATATTTATTTATTTATTTATTTATTTATTTAATTTCTTTTACTATACCGATGCTCAAGACTAGGTCTTATCGTACCGGTTTACAATGTAACTGAGGGGAAACCAATTAACATCAAGGTAGAAAGTAAAGTTACATTAAACAGGGAGCGTAAAACCTGGGCAATGGAAGACAGTACAGAATTTAAACTAAGAAACAATTAGAGAGAGATAAATATATAATCAACAAAAACTATAAGATACATAGAACCTAACATTGTGTAACTACAGCATGGATTATTTTTTCCTACATGATTCACCTTGCACTTGTCCACATTAAATTTCATCTGCCATTTGGATGCCCAATCTTCTAGTCTAGCAAAATCATCCTGCAATTTATCACAATCCGCTTGTGATTTAAATACTCTGAATAATTTTTTATCATTTGCAAATTTGATTACCTCACTCATCGTATTTTTTTTCCAGATCATTTATAAATATATTGAAAAGCACCAGTCCAAGTACAGATCCCTGAGGCACTCAACTTTACCCTTTTCCACTGAGAAAATTGACCATTTAATCCTTCTCTCTGTTTCCTGTCTTTCAACCAGTTTGTAGTCCATGAAAGGACATCGCCTCCTATCCCATTACTTTTTAGTTTCCTTAGAAGCCTCTCATGAGGGATTTTGTGAAATGCCTTCTGAAAATCCAAGTACAACTCATCTACTGACTTGCCCTTATCCACGTTTATTAACTCCTTCAAAAAAAATGAAGCAGATTTGTGAGGCAGGACTTGCCTTGGGTACATCCATGATGACTGTGTTCCATTAAACCATGTCTTTCTATATGGTCTGTGATTTTGATCTTTCAAATAGTTTCCACTATTTTTCCTGGCACTGAAGTCAGTCTTATATGAACCGGCTTTAAGTCCAGCACTGCTACTGTCTCCTTAGCTCTTCAAGAATCAGCCCCAATTAGTCAAATTATGTGACTTTCAGCACAGCATTGATTTTGTACTGGTCAAACAGTTTGGTTCTTACTTGCATTGTCTTTCACGCTAGTCTATTTCTTAGTTGCTTGCACCCTCATCCTGTCTGATTTTTGTTTGACTGGAACCACTTGGTCAAACTTCAGATTTCACTGTTCCAGGTCTTATTTTCCTGAGGACTGTGTGTGTCAGATTTACGCTTGGTTGCATTGACAATGACTGCCAACCTATTCTTAGTTAATGGAATATGTTTGGAAGCGCCATACCAATTCAAATGATCAGAGGTTCAAAATATGTGTGAGAAAATAATCCAAACACTGAAAATCCCTGCATTTAGGGACACAAGACTTTAGACATCTAAAAAGTAGTCATTTTTCAAAGTGTTACATACTTAACATACTTATGTTAAATAAGGGGTTTTTTTTTTAATCGTATTTTTATCATTTAACAATAAACAGCAAGATAATTCTCACTTTTTGAAAACAAAAATGCAATAATACAGATGGAACAAAATAAATACAAGCTAATTACAAAAAAAACATGCATTTTCCTTTAAAGTAACATAAAGGATCAGGGGGTGTAAACAAGGAGAGATATTTGCAAGAAAAAACATTGCCATGTAATAGGCATTAACATGTCTTAAAGAAGGTTATCATGGACAATTAAGGATCCTGTGACCTAGCATTATCAATGGAGGTGATGAGAACCCTCCTAGCATTAATAAACCATTTTAACTGCTCAGGAAAGAAAAATACAAAGCATTCTGTTGGGATTTAGTGTCTCAAAACAAATGAAAATCCCACAGACACTATCTGAGCTCTCAAAGCTAGGAATTCTCTCCTCCTATCCTGTGTAACATGGGCAAAGTCAGGATATATACGAATCTGTAAACCACGAAAACAAACTTCACTCACATCTCTTTCTGTTATGAATGAAACCATTAGTGTTGCACATTCATAGAACTCAGATGTAGAGTCCTCAAGAAATTCAGTCAAATTCCCCATAACGTCTGTTCGATTTTGAATGGCAACTCTATTCTTAGCTGAAATAGGTTGGAAAAAAAGCTTGTTTACACAAGGAGCTTCTCCCTCCTCAAATCTCCAGAAAGTACTTTTTCAGCGTAACATTAAGAGATTCTCCCACGATCTTAGGGAAATTTATTAAGCGTAAATTTAAATGTCTCGTGTGGTTCTCCAAATGTTCCAACCTACGTGAAACAATATTAAGGCCTTTTATCAGTTTTTCATTACAGTCCTGGGACCTCTGTAAATCTGTTTCAGTTGTCTCAAAACGTGGTTTCCTCTCTCTTAACTGAGCCTCATGGGATTCCATTTTTTTAACCTAGGCAGTCCAATTTGCTGTTATATTCCCCCACTGAGTTCCCTAATGCCGCAACTAGGTCCCAAATTGCCTCCAGCGCGACTGTGGCTGGCTTTGGGGGCATTTGAAAAGGGGGAAGCTGGAATAACTCGCCCATTTTTCCCTACCGGTGAAAGTCCAGCCAGCATTTCTTTCTTCACTCCAGCCCTTGCACAGTCCAAAGCCTGCAACTCCCTCTCCCCTGTCAGTGTGAACATGGGAGGTGCTGAGGTTAACCCTTCATCTCCCGAAGTCTCCAGAATTTCAATGGGCTGTGTCAGGGCCACGGCTTCGCCTCCTCTCTCACCCCCTCCCGTCTCTGTCGCTGGAGCTGCGTCATAGCTCAGTGACTCGGCAGTCAGCAGGAAGTCGGGGAAACTGCAGCCAGAGGCGTATGAGGATCTGGGGGGGCTAAGAGTAATCTCCCCCAGCTCCCTCGCCAGTACATGCAGCGGGGACTTCTCCCCCCCAACTTTGTTGCCTTTGTAGGTACAAAAGATGTTATGAGTCGCTGTGCTGTTGGAAGTTCCGGGTCTGAGGGGAAAACTAGGAGTTTTCCTTTTCTTTTAGCAGGCATCTCCTCCAAAATTCTTAGATGATATCAGCACAGCATTTCAGCAACCAACTCACGCCACCATCTTGCCTCCCTGAAGCAAGAGTTTTTATGAATGCGTGTTTTCGTCTTTTAGAGCCATCTAATTGAAATAGTATTAGGCAATAAAATTGTACTATATGTACATATTTTATTTAATATATTTACTTCCAGTTTTATTCAATGTAAGCCTTTTTGACATACAACATTTGAAGTTATTTAAAAAAAAAAAAAACAATATCAAAGATGCAATCACCGCAATTCATTTTAACACATAAGGGTTCATTTATCAAACTTGTCAAAAAGAGTGCCAGGCTAATACACAGGGAGGGTAATTTTCAAACTGCCCATATAGGCCAAAGTCTGCAGGTAATTTTAGATAGAATTTTCAAAGTATATTTATGTGCATAAATCCACTTTGAAAAATTGTGGGTATGTGCATTGTGCATGCAAATCCTTTCCATGCCCAACTCTATCCCTTGGAATGCCTACTTACTATGCCCAAAGAAGTGCATGTAACATCCTGCTTTGCATGCACGTGTTATGGGAATGTTGGAGGGGGTCCCATCTCTGGGATTTCGTGTACCCTTGGGCCATGACATCACCACAGAGGAGCTCCGGCAAGCACTGTGGCAGGCAAGGATTGTCCAAGAATGGCTGAAGATTCAGGAACGCTGAACCCTGGCCACTACTGAACCTGATTGCATAGAGAGCTCCAACAATGCACTGTTGGTCTCTAGAGTAGCCCTCCAGCCATTCGTTAGCTCTTTCGGACCTGCTGCACAGGAGCAGCAAATGCGACAGGACGGACAGTGGCTGAAGGGCGAAGACATCAGACGAAGACATCAAATGAAGACAAAGACTCAGGATATGTGAGGGCTTCACGGAGACTTGGTTATATGAAGAGTAAAGATGAAGATGAAGACTTAAAGGACTGAGACGAGACTTAGGGTATCCAATAGGGATGTGAATCGTTTTTTGACGATTTAAAATATCGTCCGATGTATTTTAAATCGTAAAAAATCGTTAGAGGCGCGATACAATAGGAATTCCCCCGATTTATCATCAAAAATCGTAAATCGGGGGAGGGGGGAGGGGAAGGGGGAGGGCGGGAAAACCGGTACACTAAAACAACCCTAAAACCCACCCCGACCCTTTAAAATAAATCCCCCACACTCCCGAACCCCCCAAAATGTTTTAAATTACCTGGGGTCCAGTGGGGGGGTCCCGGTGTGATCTTCCACTCTCGGGCCACGGCTGCGTTAATAGAAATGGCGCCGGCGCTACCTTTGCCCTGTCATATGGCAGGGCAAAGATAGCGCCGGCGCCATTATGGTTCCTGTCCCCCGACGTCACGAGCGCAGGAGATCGCTCCTGGACCCCCGCTGGACCCCCAGGGACTTTTGGCCAGCTTGGGGGGGCCTCCTGACCCCCACAAGACTTGCCAAAAGTCCAGCGGGGGTCCGGGATCGACCTATTGCACTCATTGCCGTATTGCAAAATGACGCCGGCCGTATGGCCGTATTGCCGTATTGCAAAATGGTGCCGGCCGTATGGCTGTATGGCCGGCGCCATTTTGCAAAGGCGATCGGCACCATTTTGAGAGCAAAGGCGATTGGCACCATTTTGAGTATTGGCATCGGACGGCGATTTTGAGTCTCAAAATGGCGCCGATTCATAGTGAGGGCAAAGGCGATCAGCGCCATTTTGAGTATTGGCATTGGACGGCCGGCGTGCACGAGGTCACTCCCGGACCCCCGCTGGACTTTTGGCAAGTCTTGTTGGGGTCAGGAGGCCCCCCCAAGCTGGCCAAAAGTCCCTGTGGGTCCAACAGGGGTCCCGGAGCGACCTGCCATCCGATGCCAGGACTCAAAATGGCGCCGATAGCCTTTGCCCATACTATGTTACAGGGGCTACCGGTGCCATTGGTCAGCCCCTGTCACATGTAGAAGCACAAGATGGCACCGGTGACCATGTGACAGGGACTGACCAATGGCACCGGTAGCCCCTGTGACACAAGCTATCGGCGTCATGATGAAACCGGCAAACGTGGGTGTGAGAATGCAGGGATGGCTTTTGGACTCGTCGCTGGACCACCAGGGAGTTTTGGTAAGTCTTGGGGGGGTCAGGAGGGTGGGGGGTTTAAATTTTTATTTAGGAGGCCAAATAAAACAGAAATCTGTTTAATACATGGGGAGTTGCGATGCGTTTCGCCTCCCCACATATTTAACAGATAGGACAAAATAAGTTGCGGATTACAAATACATGGAAAACGGATGCACACCTCTAGTTAGGGCTGTTCAGTCTGGAGAAGAGATGGCTGAGGTGTGATATGATACAGGTCTACAAAATGGGTAAATGTGAAATTATTTACTCTTTCGTATAATACAAGGACTAGGGGGCATTCTATGAAGTAGCAAGTAGTACATTTAAAACAAATTGGAGAAAAATCTTTTTCACTCAGTGCACAATTAAGCTCTGGAATTCGAAGCCAGATAATGTGGTTAAGGTATTTAGTGTAGCTGAGTTGAAAAAAGGTTTGGATAAGTTCCTGGAGGAGATGTCCATAAACTGCTATTTATCAATATGGATTAGCCTCTGCATATTGCTGGCATTAGTAGCCGGATCTCTTTAGTGTTTCGATACTTGCCAGGAACTTGTGACTTGGATTGTCAACTGTTGGAGACAGGATACTGGGCTTGATGGACAATTGGTTTGACTCAGTATGGCATTTCTTATATTCTTATGTTCTTATGTTATGTAAGTTTACCAGATACATTAGATTTGCTCCATAGCAGGTCTAAAGTTAGCCAGACAAGACTTATCCGGCTAACTAGCAACTTATTTGATTATCTTCAGTGGCATGGCCATTGAAATCTTATCCGACTAACTCACTTAGGTGGATATATTTGAATATCTACCCCTGAAGTCTATCTCTCAAGTAAGTGAGGCATATGGATATGCAAGGAGTTATCCACACAACTTTAAAAACATGTATATCTCCATCCATATATATATGCACATAGATTTCTGTACATGCCCTATTTTGCATTTACTCTAGGATAGGGATGTGCATTCGTTTTCAACGGATTTGTAATCCGCAACTTATTTTTTTCAAACTGAAAAAAAAGTGGGGATGTGCAATGCATCGCGACTTTCAACGTATTCAACATATTTCTGTTGAATACGTCGAACCGCGAGGCACGTACTATTCCTCGCCGCCATTAGCTGCGAGGTCGGAGCTAGTACCCCGGATTACCACAAAATGGCGGCGCCCCTGCGGTAACCATGCCAACCTGTCTGACCCTTTCCTGTGAGTCGCAGTGACTCACAGGAAAGGGTCGGACAGGTCGGAATGGATACCGGAACGCAGCGTATCCGCGTTCACGTTTTCAGAGCAGCACTGAATGCAGCGAATCGCGCTGTCATTCAGTGCTCTCTGTGGATTTTAGTGATGAGCCAGCAGTATATTTATTTATTTATTTATTTTTAATTTTTCTATACCGAAATTCCTGCATTAGATACAAATCACATTAGTGCACTGCCAGACAGGCAGTGAGACCGTGGGCAGTGGGCATTTTTAACAGACTGAACATTGTTCTTGAGTGGGTCTGTTCATCTGGGCATTTTTAACAGACTGAACATTGTTCTTGAGTGGGTCTGTGCAGTGAAGTGCCCGGGGGGAGTACTCTGCCTCTTTTGTGCTTACAAGCAAGTTAGTTCTGTGTGCACTGCACACACATTAGTGCACTGCCAGGCAGGCAGTGAGACAGTGGGCAGTGGGCATTTTTAACAAACTGAACATTGTTCTTGAGTGGGTCTGTTCATCTGGGCATTTTTAACAGACTGAACATTGTCCTTGAGTGGGTCTGTGCATCTGGGCATTTTAAACAGACTGAACATTATTATTGTGGGACAGTGGGCAGTGTTACCACTCAGTGACATAAAATCCATAATGTCAGGGAAAGAGAGATGCAAGCGACTTATTGGGACTGGCAGTGGAGGCACCGCAAAAGACACTAGTGCAACACCACCAGTACAGCTAAAAAGGCAACTGTCGCAATCTAAACTCTTTGTAGGGGATGGCAGTTCCATGACAAAAAAAACGAAATCGGACCATGATACTTCGCCATCGCCACTACTTGTTTCTGGCCCTGTAGTTTTGGAGGAGAGGGAAGGGGAGGCAGAGTCATGCCCAACAAAATTTAGACACCCAAGAGCAGCAGGGGGACAGAAGTCTCGACTAAGACTTAGCGGTCACAAGGTAGCGCTGGCACTGTTAGCTTCTGATTCAGAAGAAGAATCTTCTTGGGTGAGATTCTCATCAGAAACAGAAGAAGTAATAGCTGATGAATCTTCGGTAGAATCAGTTAGTCCTGTCTTAGCCTCCACCTCCAGAATTGTGCAGCAGGGGAGAGATTACAGTGATATCGAGGAGGAGGAAGAGCTGTCAGAAGGGAGACAGAGGGTGACTGGTGCCCCCTCTGGAATTGCTTCTCAGGGTGCACCCACTAGTACCTCAACTCCAGTGCCAGCATCCACCCCAAAGGTGTCACAGAGAGGAGGATCACAAAAGAAATCTCCGATCTGGAAACATTTTAAAGTGACAGAAGACCCGCGTTATGCTCGGTGTAATTACTGTGCCAGGGATATTAGCAGAGGCAAGCAAATGGGACATCTATCAAATTTTGGCATGAACCATCATATGAATAGGCAACAACCAACAAGATTACTGCCATCTGGGGATGGTGGCAGTTTCAGTCGGGGGACTCCTTCCAACCAGTGTGCAGTGGTAGGAAGGCAGCAGAGTCAGCCCACGCCCTCATACCCTTCTAGCAGTCAGGCGGCAGGCCAGAAACCCACTGACATGTGGGAGAAGCGACAATCCACCATGGAGGAAATGGGGTGGAGTGCAGTAACGCTATCCCGGGGTAGGAGGCAGGCAGCCTCAAAAGTTGTAACCAGGAGCATTGGGGAAATGATTGCCCTTGATGACCAGCCCTTGCAGCTAGTGCAGAATGTGGGTTTCAAGCGTTTCTTGAAGGTTGTACTTCCAAATTACAAAATCCCGTGCAGAACCACATTTAGTAGAAAGGTCATCCCCAGCCTGTACAAGCAGTGTCACAGTCGCTTGCAAGCACTGCTAGGTAAGGCAGACGGAAGAGTGCATTTCACCTGCGATATCTGGACCGCCATGAATGCTGCACACTCTTACCTCTCTCTGAGGGCACACTGGTGGGACATGGCAGAGGCAGGGGCAGCCAGCAGCTCTATTACTGAAGAAGTATCAGGGTGGAGGTGGGCTTTACTGCACACCCACCTGACGGACCAGGCCCATACCGCTGCCAATATTCTAGCATGCATCAGAAAGATGCTGGAGGGCTGGCAACTACACCAGCGAGACAGGAAAACACGGGCAGGGATTTTTGTCACAGACAACGATGCAAACATGGTTAAGGCAATAAGCGATGGGCGGTTTAAGAACATCCAATGTTTTGCACACACTCTGCATCTGGTAGTGAAGTCAGCTCTGGGCTTGGAGTCCAAGGACAAGGAGAATGAATACCTGCATAGGTTAATACAGAAGTGCAGGAACATAGCAGCACACTTCCACAGAAGTGTCAAGGCAGGACAGGTTCTCCGACAAAAGCAGACTGATTTGGATTTGCCTCAGAAGCGTCTCATTCAAGACATTGCCACCCGGTGGAATTCCACCTTTATGATGCTGGAGAGGTTACTGGAGCTGCAGACACCCCTTCATGAACTTTCTGGTACAATACACATAGGTGTGCAGAATCCCCTAGGGCATCACGATTAGTTAGTCATGAGTCAGCTGGTAAAAATCCTGCAGCCCTTCAAGGATGTCACGGAGGAGATGAGTTCCAGAAGTGCCACCTTGGCTGACATCATCCCTATAGTTAAATTCCTGGATGACCATTTGGAGGCCTTTAAACGGCAAGAGGGAATGACTGCTGAGGTGCTGCAGTGTCTGGCCGTTTTGCAGCAGCAGGTGAAAGACAGATTAAGACCTTTAACAGACGACAGCACATACATGCTCGCCTCTGTCTGTGATCCCCGTGTGAAAGGTAAACGCGCCCTACAGACCAATTGTCTGTCATTTGTGAAGGAGCTGCAGTGCTGTTAGCTAAGGTCCGTGAACAGGAGCGCCATAGGCAGAGACAGATAAGACTTGAAGCAGAGGTGGAAACAGCAGGCACGTCACAGAATTGTGCTGCTAGCCCAGGCAGGAGCAGCTCTGTGTCAGAGACAGATAGTACCTCCTCCTCCACGTCAGAACGCCCAAGGCATGTTGGCCATAAAGATTCATCAGTTGTGCAACGGGCGAGAGAGAAAGTAGCTGGATTGAGTGACTCTGAGCCGACCCAAGCACAGGAGGAGACAGCAGCACAGCTGTCAGTGACACAGTATCTCTCAGAGCCGATAGAGAACATACAGACAGATCCGCTGGCATATTGGGCACACAAGTCCACTGTCTGGCCACACCTAGCCAAAGTGGCTGAACGATATCTATCATGTCCACCAACCAATGTGCCCAGTGAACGTGTCTTTTCAATGACAGGGGATATCATGAGCCCTCACCGCTCAAGGCTGGCACCAGAGTTGATGGAAATGCTAGTGTTTTTGAAAGGAAACCTGCCTTTGCTTGGCTTTCCAAATTTTCCCTGTGAATGGCAAGATGAATAAAAGCTATTCAAAGCCTTGCAGCAGCTCCAATTGCCTCCTATGCTCAAGATAATGTAAGCACTGCAGCACAAGTTCCTGACATGAATCGCTGTGCCTGACCGTCTACTGTGCAGGCCTTGTGTTACTACCAGTGATTGACCTCGATAGCTGCGCCTGTTCATCCAGGCCTTGTGTTCCTAAAAGTCTTTGACCTCGATTGCTGAGCCTCTTCATCCAGGTGTTCCTACCACTGTTTGACCTCGATTGCTGCGCCTGTTCATCCAGGCCTTGTGTTCCTAAAAGTGTTTGAGCTCGATTGATGCACCTGTTCATCCAGGCCTTCTGTTCCTAAAAGTGTTTGACCTCGATTGCTGCGCCTGTTCATCCAGGCCTTGTGTTCCTAAAAGTGTTTGACCTCGATTGCTGCGCCTGTTCATCCAGGCCTTGTGTTCCTAAAAGTGTTTGACCTCGATTGCTGTGCCTGTTTATCCAGGCCTTGTGTTCCTAAAAGTCTTTGACCTCGATTGCTGTGCCTGTTCATCTAGGCCTTGTGTTCCTAAAAGTCTTTGACCTCGATTGCTGTGCCTGTTCATCTAGGCCTTGTGTTCCTAAAAGTGTTTGACCTCGATTGCTGCGCCTGTTCATCCAGGCCTTGTGTCCCTAGGTGGGATTGACCTCTGTCCTCGACTGCTGTGCCTGTTCATCCAGGCATTGTGTTCCTAAAAGTCTTTGACCTCGATTGCTGCGCCTGTTCATCCAGGTGTTCCTACCACTGTTTGACCTCGATTGCTGCGCCTGTTCATCCAGGCCTTGTGTTCCTAAAAGTGTTTGACCTCGATCGCTGCGCCTGTTCATCCAGGCCTTGTGTTCCTAAAAATGTTTGACCTCGATTGTTGTGCCTGTTCATCCAGGCCTTGTGTTCCTACTAGTGTTTGACCTCGATTGCTGCGCCTGTTCATCCAGGTGTTCCTACCACTGTTTGACCTCGATTGCTGCGCCTGTTCATCCAGGCCTTGTGTTCCTAAAAGTGTTTGACCTCGATTGCTGTGCCTGTTCATCCAGGCCTTGTGTCCCTAGGTGGGATTGACCTCTGTCCTCGACTGCTGTGCCTGTTCATCCAGGCATTGTGTTCCTAAAAGTCTTTGATCTTGATTGCTGCGCCTGTTCATCCAGGTGTTCCTACCACTGTTTGACCTTGATTGCTGCGCCTGTTCATCCAGGCCTTGTGTTCCTACTGGTGTTTGACCTCGATTGCTGCGCCTGTTCATCCAGGTGTTCCTACCACTGTTTGACTTCGATTGCTGCGCCTGTTCATCCAGGCCTTGTGTTCCTAAAAGTGTTTGACCTCGATTGCTGTGCCTGTTCATCCAGGCCTTGTGTTCCTACTGGTGTTTGACCTCGATTGCTGTGCCTGTTTATCCAGGTGTTCCTACCACTGTTTGACCTCGATTGCTGCGCCTGTTCATCCAGGCCTTGTGTTCCTACTGGTGTTTGACCTCGATTGCTGCGCCTGTTCATCCAGGTGTTCCTACCACTGTTTGACCTCGATTGCTGCGCCTGTTCATCCAGGCCTTGTGTTCCTAAAAGTGTTTAACCTCGATTGCTGTGCCTGTTCATCCAGGCCTTGTGTTCCTAAAAGTGTTTGACCTCGATTGCTGTGCCTGTTCATCCAGGCCTTGTGTCCCTAGGTGGGATTGACCTCTGTCCTCGACTGCTGTGCCTGTTCATCCAGGCATTGTGTTCCTAAAAGTCTTTGACCTTGATTGCTGCGCCTGTTCATCCAGGTGTTCCTACCACTGTTTGACCTCGATTGCTGTGCCTGTTCTTCCAGGCCTTGTGTCCCTAGGTGGGATTGACCTCTGTCCTCGACTGCTGTGCCTGTTCATCCAGGCATTGTGTTCCTAAAAGTGTTTGACCTCGATTGCTGTGCCTGTTCATCCAGGCCTTCTGTTCCTAAAAGTGTTTGACCTCGATTACTGCGCCTGTTCATCCAGGCCTTGTGTTCCTAAAAGTGTTTGACCTCGATTGCTGCGCCTGTTCATCCAGGCCTTGTGTTCCTAAAAGTGTTTGACCTCGATTGCTGTGCCTGTTTATCCAGGCCTTGTGTTCCTAAAAGTCTTTGACCTCGATTGCTGTGCCTGTTCATCTAGGCCTTGTGTTCCTAAAAGTCTTTGACCTCGATTGCTGTGCCTGTTCATCTAGGCCTTGTGTTCCTAAAAGTGTTTGACCTCGATTGCTGCGCCTGTTCATCCAGGCCTTGTGTCCCTAGGTGGGATTGACCTCTGTCCTCGACTGCTGTGCCTGTTCATCCAGGCCTTGTGTTCCTAAAAGTCTTTGACCTCGATTGCTGCGCCTGTTCATCCAGGTGTTCCTACCACTGTTTGACCTCGATTGCTGCGCCTGTTCATCCAGGCCTTGTGTTCCTAAAAGTGTTTGACCTCGATCGCTGCGCCTGTTCATCCAGGCCTTGTGTTCCTAAAAATGTTTGACCTCGATTGTTGCGCCTGTTCATCCAGGCCTTGTGTTCCTACTAGTGTTTGACCTCGATTGCTGCGCCTGTTCATCTAGGTGTTCCTACCACTGTTTGACCTCGATTGCTGCGCCTGTTCATCCAGGCCTTGTGTTCCTAAAAGTGTTTGACCTCGATTGCTGTGCCTGTTCATCCAGGCCTTGTGTTCCTAAAAGTGTTTGACCTCGATTGCTGTGCCTGTTCATCCAGGCCTTGTGTCCCTAGGTGGGATTGACCTCTGTCCTCGACTGCTGTGCCTGTTCATCCAGGCATTGTGTTCCTAAAAGTCTTTGATCTCGATTGCTGCGCCTGTTCATCCAGGTGTTCCTACCACTGTTTGACCTCGATTGCTGCGCCTGTTCATCCAGGCCTTGTGTTCCTACTGGTGTTTGACCTCGATTGCTGTGCCTGTTCATCCAGGTGTTCCTACCACTGTTTGACCTCGATTGCTGCGCCTGTTCATCCAGGCCTTGTGTTCCTAAAAGTGTTTGACCTCGATTGCTGTGCCTGTTCATCCAGGCCTTTTGTCCCTAGGTGGGATTGACCTCTGTCCTCGACTGCTGTGCCTGTTCATCCAGGCATTGTGTTTCTAAAAGTCTTTGATCTCGATTGCTGCGCCTGTTCATCCAGGTGTTCCTACCACTGTTTGACCTCGATTGCTGCGCCTGTTCATCCAGGCCTTGTGTTCCTAAAAGTGTTTAACCTCGATTGCTGTGCCTGTTCATCCAGGCCTTGTGTTCCTAAAAGTGTTTGACCTCGATTGCTGTGCCTGTTCATCCAGGCCTTGTGTTCCTACTAGTGTTTGACCTCGATTGCTGCGCCTGTTCATCCAGGTGTTCCTACCACTGTTTGACCTCGATTGCTGCGCCTGTTCATCCAGGCCTTGTGTTCCTAAAAGTGTTTGACCTCGATTGCTGTGCCTGTTCATCCAGGCCTTGTGTCCCTAGGTGGGATTGACCTCTGTCCTCGACTGCTGTGCCTGTTCATCCAGGCATTGTGTTCCTAAAAGTCTTTGACCTTGATTGCTGCGCCTGTTCATCCAGGTGTTCCTACCACTGTTTGACCTCGATTGCTGCGCCTGTTCATCCAGGCCTTGTGTTCCTAAAAGTGTTTGACCTCGATTGCTGTACCTGTTCATCCAGGCCTTGTGTTCCTAAAAGTGTTTGACCTCGATTGCTGTGCCTGTTCATCCAGGCCTTTTGTCCCTAGGTGGGATTGACCTCTGTCCTCGACTGCTGTGCCTGTTCATCCAGGCATTGTGTTCCTAAAAGTCTTTGATCTCGATTGCTGCGCCTGTTCATCCAGGTGTTCCTACCACTGTTTGACCTCGATTGCTGCGCCTGTTCATCCATGCCTTGTGTTCCTACTGGTGTTTGACCTCGATTGCTGCGCCTGTTCATCCAGGTGTTCCTACCACTGTTTGACTTCGATTGCTGCGCCTGTTCATCCAGGCCTTGTGTTCCTAAAAGTGTTTGACCTCGATTGCTGTGCCTGTTCATCCAGGCCTTGTGTTCCTACTGGTGTTTGACCTCGATTGCTGCGCCTGTTTATCCAGGTGTTCCTAGCACTGTTTGACCTCGATTGCTGCGCCTGTTCATCCAGGCCTTGTGTTCCTACTGGTGTTTGACCTCGATTGCTGCGCCTGTTCATCCAGGTGTTCCTACCACTGTTTGACCTCGATTGCTGCGCCTGTTCATCCAGGCCTTGGGTTCCTAAAAGTGTTTGACCTTGATTCTGTAAAGCAATTTCTGTGTAAAGCAATTTCTGATCTTGCTGCAATAAAAACTTGTAAAGTAAAGTGCTGTTGTGCTTTTGTAATGCCTACAAGAGGCGAACCTAGCAAAGCATTCCAGGGGCCCACTTCAAGAGTTGTAGACAAAACATGAGAAATCCAGTCCCTTATTAAAATACAGAACTGGGCCACTACAGGGCATTCCCACCATATATGGTAATATGTGCCAACATGACCACAACCCCACCAGGATCCTGCTGGGTAAGAAGATCTAAATTTATGCAAGGTCACAGGAGCGTAATGCCATCTGTGCAGCATTTTGTAGCAATTTTCTTGCAAACCGGTAGATATAGAACACTTCTATGTGTCCATGCATAAATGATATCCCAGTCCTTGTCCTCTAATTATGTTTGACAATCCAGTTCCAAGGACACTGTGTGCCTGGGCTTGTCAGGTGGTTTACTAGTGAGAAGTGCGTAAAGTTTGGATATGGTTCCTCGAATTACTGCGGCATGTTGACAATAATTTTCAAATAGCGTACCTGTCAGGTGGAGAATCCCTTTGCGCAGCCCTCTGTGTACAAAGTGGTATAACTGAGCGTAATGCAAGAAATCAATGCTGGCCAAAGAATACTGTGTGCACTGTGCACATTTGGCTACTGGTCATAAGGGTGCTCTGTGGTAAAACATGGTCTATTCTGGTGATGCCCGACTGCACCCACTATCTCAAATTCCTCGACATATCAGATGTAGAGTATACCGTGTTAGTAGACAGGTGAGTCAACAAAGAGTATGGCGTTGTGCCCACTAGAGTATCTCTCCATTGTTGCCATGCCCTAAAGGTGGTGTGTAAAGCGTAAGAAAAGTATTGAGTGGGACCCCAGGACGACCTAGGCTGCCAAGGCAAAGCTGACATGGGAAATGTGCCCAGCAACGATTGCTCCAGTCGTACCCATTGCGGTATGTCCTGGGAGCGGTGTAACACAACAAATGCTCATAATTGAGCTGCACCAAAATACCAAACTAAATTGGGAAGATTCAACCCACCCTTAATCTTTGGTTGATACAACGTGGATCTGGCAATCCGAGGGGGACGTTTACGCCAAATGAAGCTGCATAAAATTTGTTGCCATTTTTTAAGCAGGGTGGTGGGCAGAAATATAGGTATAGTAGTGAAGAAGTAAAGAAAGCGAGGTAGGACATTCATTTTAATGATGGCCAGTCGACCCAACCAGGAATGGTGCTGCTGATGCCACTTATTTAGGTCAGCTTGAATAGAACACAGGAGGGGATCATAATTCAGGGCAAAGAGCTGCTTTGTGTGGGAACCGAGTCGCACCCCCAGATATTTCAAGGAAGTTGTTGCCCACTTGAAAGGAAATTGCCGACTGAGGATATGTGTCCATAGGTGGGATTGACCTCTGTGCTCGACTGCTGTACCTGTTCATCCAGGCCTTGTGTTCCTAAAAGTTTTTGAACTCAACAGCTGTGCCTGTTCATCCAGGCATTGTGTCCCTAGGTGGGATTGACCTCTGTCCTCGACTGCTGTGCCTGTTCATCCAGGCCTTGTGTTCCTAAAAGTCTTTGACCTCGACAGCTGTGCCTGTTCATCCAGGCCTTGTGTCCCTAGGTGGGATTGACCTCTGTCCTCGACTGCTGTGCCTGTTCATCCAGGCCTTGTGTCCCTA
This sequence comes from Rhinatrema bivittatum, assembly GCF_901001135.1. NCBI lineage: Eukaryota > Metazoa > Chordata > Amphibia > Gymnophiona > Rhinatrematidae > Rhinatrema > Rhinatrema bivittatum. The sequence continues at coordinate 32,236,033 of NC_042615.1, read as the reverse complement.
GGTGGGATTGACCTCTGTCCTCGACTGCTGCGCCTGTTCATCCGGGCCTTGTGTCCCTAGGTGGGATTGACCTCTGTCCTCGACTGCTGTGCCTATTCATCCAGGCCTTGTGTCCCTAGGTGGGATTGACCTCTGTCCTCGACTACTGCGCGTGTTCATCCAGGCCTTGTGTTCCTAAAAGTCTTTGTCCTTGACAAAGGCCTTGTGTTCCTAAAAGTGTTTGACCTCGATTGCTGCGCCTGTTCATCAAGGCCTTGTGTTCCTAAAAGTCTTTGACCTCGATTGCTGTGCCTGTTCATCCAGGCCTTGTGTTCCTAAAAGTGTTTGACCTCGATTGCTACGCCTGTTCATCCAGGCCTTGTGTCCCTAGGTGGGATTGACCTCTGTCCTTGACTGCTGTGCCTGTTCATCCAGGCCTTGTGTCACTAGGTAGGATTGACCTCTGTCCTCGACTGCTGCGCTTGTTCATCCAGGCCTTGTGTTCCTAGAAGTCTTTGACCTCAACAGCTGTGCCTGTTCATTCAGGCCTTGTGTCCCTAGGTAGGATTGACCTCTGTCCTCGACTGCTGTGCCTGTTCATCCAGGCCTTGTGTTCCTAAAAGTCTTTGACCTCGATTGCTGTGCCTGTTCATCCAGGCCTTGTGTTCCTAAAGTGTTTGACCTCGATAGCTGTGCCTGTTCATCCAGGCCTTGTGTTCCTAGAAGTGTTTGACCTCTACGCTAAAAAATAGACAACATAGGTTGTTATTGCAGATTTTGACTTGAGTAGCAGTATTCTTATTTCTGAGAGATCTTCCATTTCCTTTGTCATCAGCTGAAGTGCGTAAGTACAGTCGGAATTCACTAGACGCCAACGGAATTCACTAGACGCCAACGATATTCACTGGACGCCAATGTAAACACCGGGTACACCCAACTCTAGGGGTGGACCCGTTCCAGGGAGTCCTTCCCTGCACAAAGGAAAGGGAACTCTCTCCTGGGCCAGCCTGTCTTTCCCCTATCAAAACCATGGGGACCAGACTACCTCCACTCTGCCAGCCTGTCTTGCTCCTATCAGCTTTCTGCCACTCTGCTTTGCTGCCATACACCAGATGACTCACTTAACTCCTTGTGGTGTTCTTGCCACTCTCATGGTTCCTCAGTGTGTTGGTGCTAGTCTATCTGCTTGCTATGTTCCCCCTTCATTGTGCTGTTGGATGTCAATGCCACTTGTCTTGCCGCTTTGCCTGTCGTGCTGCCTTTGATGGTTCATGCATCTGCTATCGGTGCTCTGTTTTGAAGCTGTGGTGTGTTTTTGACATTCTCACTGCTGCTTTGTGCCTCTGTTAAAGCACTCTTGCCACTTCTGGTACCCCTTTGCACCTTTCCAGTGCCTTAGGCTATTCATGCCACTTAGGTGCCACTTTGCCACAGTCTAAGTACCTTGGAGCTCTTTTGTTGTTGTGATGATTGCTCCCCAGAAGTTTCATGAAAATTGATAAGAAAACCCCAATTCTGCAGCCAAAAATAGGCTGGAAATCCTTCCCCCATTGACTTTAATGGGAACCGGGAAACGTATGGACACATCGGCAACTTATGGAATTCTCCATACTTCCATATTGAACGGAATCGACCCTCAACGAAAACGTATCACCGATTCAACGAAAACTTTTTGTCTGCACATCCGTACTCTAGGATCTCAAGTACACACATAATACTGCACGATGAACTCACTTCCCGTTATACAAGAGTGGTCTCTTTATAAAATGGCAGCCCCAGCAAGAAAGCCAAATTTAAGTGCCAAGTATGTGGCCAAGTTGTCCCAATTAATGTTCATAAAAGGGCCCTTTTTCCTTATATGTGGGTCCATCTGAATGCATGTTAGATGAGCCTCCTATACCTAAATGATAAGTGCCTAGAGGAAAGAATGGGGTAAAGAATCAAATAAAGAAATAGTAATCTGGGTTTACGTGCAAAATGATATAAACTAAGTGGAGATTATTTCACTAGGGATATATATCCCGCAAATGATTTTTTTTTTTCATTTCATTTTGATTTTGATTTCATTTTACTTTGTTCGTCTGAGCAGGTCCTCATGGCCTCAAAACTCAATAAAAAGAAAACTGAAATATTGTGCTTAAGTTTTATATCAAATCCTACTAATGCTCCACCAACCAGTTTAATTATAGGTAAGGAAGTTATATAAGTTACTAAGTTAGCAAGAAATCTTGGAGTGTAGGTAGACAGACACCAACTTATCATTAAAACAACATATTTCCAAAGTGGTAAAATCTTCATTCTTTAAACTACACATCCTTAAACGCCTGCGTCCTCTCTTATTTTACCACGACTATCGTGCAGTATTACAAGCATTGATTTTGTCGGGATTAGATTACTGTAATGGTCTATACCTGGGATTGCCTGACTCAACTATCAAACCTTTGCAATTGATATTGAATTTGGCAGCCAGACTTCTTACCGGCACATCTCTAAAACAAACATTTCACCAATTCTGTACAAACTACATTGGCTCCCTATTAAATATAGAATTCGTTACAAAATCATCATGCTAATTCATTCCCTCTTGAACAACAGTGACTCCACCTGGATGTGTTCTATATTACACATCTATAAACCGCAGAGAGAACTAAGATCCACAGGTAAAAATTTATTGGAGATCCCCTCAGTATCTAATGTAGCATAAAGTTTGACAAGGAGTAGAGCTTTTTCAGTTGCCTGCCCAATATTGTGGAACTCTCTACCAGATTCACTTAGATTAATAAGTTGTCGAAGAGAGTTTAAAAAGGCTCTAAAAACTTATTTCTTTCATGAAGCTTTTAAAGATATGGAAGTATCCTAGTCACAAAATGACTAAAGATATTAAATTATATAGTAGTATTCATTTCTTATCTATAAGTTTTAACGTAATTGGCCATTTCTTATCTTTTGTCATTATTATTTTTATTGATCACTATATATTGTACTTTTATTCATACTTATTTTACTTTATTTTATTTGTTTTTTATGCATTTTATTTTATTCTGCATTAGTAACTATTTGACCGAATAAGATCATTTGACTTTGTAAACCGCTTTGGTCAGTAAGTCTTTACTGGAAAACGGTATATAAATTTGTTTAAATAAATAAATAAATAAATAAATAAATGGCCTAGCCCCAGGATGGGCCTGATAATGAGGCTTAGCCCCAGGTCTTGCCCTGCACCAGGACCTAGCTCTGGATCTTACCTAAAGCAGGCTGCGGCCAGGTACTTCATACTTGTTGGGCTGGGGAGCTTTTACCCTGGCCTTCTCTTAAACCCTTCCCAGATCCAGCATTCAAATAGGCAGCAGCTATGCCTAGTCACTCCCACCTAGGTTCCAGTATTTAAAATACGGTTCTGTTCACCTGAGAATGCCATCAAAGTTATGTCACATTGGTTGAAGAATGATCATACATTTCTTTGGCTGTACAATAAAATGGTACTGGCAGCACTGGAGGAAGGTGCCAAAGTGACATCACTTTGAAGCCATCCCCAGGTAAATAGAACTAGTTTTAAAACACCAGGAACTGAGAGGGGGCTAGACCTCAGCACCGGGGATAAATCTCAGAACCCTACCCATCCCAGGGTTAGTCCTTGGTGCTGGGCCTGGCCCAGGGTTAGGCTATGACTCCAGATCATCCCAGGGCTAGGCCACAGCACCAAGCTCAGCCCTGGGCTTGGTTGTGGTATTGGGCCCAGCCCCACACTAGGCCTTTGTGCTGAGCCTGTCTGATTCTAGACCTTGGCAACAAGCCCAGCCTCCTAGGCCTCAGTTATGGGCCCATCCCAGGGTTAGGCTGTGACTCTGGGGTGCAGAAGGCTTGTTTTGTTTTTTCTGCAGTGTTTACAAAATACTGGAATATCTTCGAGTACTTTTGTTGGAGGCCATTTTTGATTCGTTCCATTCGGAATTATTCAAAAATGGCCTCACTTGTTGCATATTTAAAAATGAAAGCACATCCCCAACTTGTACTCAGCATGCTGTTTTGCACAGAAGCCAGGGGAAAGTAGCTTCTCACCCATGGACCAACTGGAGCCAGATCTGTGGGAGCATCACAGCTCTGCAAGGAGCTTCAGAGGACAGCGCCAATGTCCTTATAGCACTAGGAAATCTATAGAGGTGCTTGGCAAAGGGCAGTTACAGTTGTTAGCATAAAAGTGCAATTTATTGCAAGAAGTGGGGGTTGAGTAACTTATTGCATAGATAGATATCAGAAGGGACAGTGAAGAGTCCATGTATTGGCAGGTTAAGTGTCATCTGTTGTGAACAGATGCTGATATTCACTTTTATCGGTCATTATAGTGAGATGGACTATGATTACAATTTAGCAGTATTCTATGAATGGATATTTTATCCTGAAGGAAATTTTGATCTGATGATTGATTATGTGTTGAGAAAGGGACCTAAATCATGGTTTCATCACTTTATAGCTTATATATGATTTGTGTCCATGGTGTAAGTTAGTTTGAGGAACAGAAACCTGCCAGTGTGGATGCCACGGAACAAGTGTCCTACAGCTAGAGTATATTATTTAAACTTCTCATCTGCACAGAAGGAAGAGTTCAAGAAGGTGGCCTGGGAGCCACATCCCCTGGAGGGGGGGATGGTTGGAGCAGCTGCACATGAAGCAGGAGCAGGCCAGAGCTAAGTTCACATAACGCCCATCTGGCAATTATCAGCATTGTTTTTGGCACATTATATAGCAAGTGTAGAAGTGTCCACACATTCTTGATGACTTACGCATGTATGTTCATTATAAAATACCAAAGCGCATGTAAATGTCTAACTACATCCCAACATGCCACAAGTGTTTCGTGATGAGCTCACTTTTCCACATGATCACGCGAGGTTGCGTGTGCTCTCCATGTTCTGAAAATTGTTTGCACATTTGTTAAATGTACACACCTACAAGGCAATGCTGCATGTGAAACCACTTTGAAAATTCACTCCATAGGATCCTTAGCTGTGAAAAGTGAAGGGAACGCCAGAGACCACCCAGGATCCATGGTGTTGCAACACTTCATGGCCTCTTTCTCTCCCCCATCATATTCTATATTTCTTTCTCTAAAGTGTGTGCAGTGCATATGTGACCAAGTAATGGGTGGCAGGATTAATAAATAAATGATTTTAAAAAAGAGAGAATTGAAAGTTGTAAATGAAAGGAAAAGGAATCTTTTTCATTAGAAAACCAACTGTTGCGATTGTTGTCTAAGTTAATGTAAGTTGGATAAGTCAAATTGTTTTCTAACAAGTAAACACTATGATCATCTCTGAAAAAGTGGCAACAATCTTTTGTTTTGCGGAACAGTTTAGTCTTTAGAAATAGGCACAACTTTTCTAAAACTTATCTTTTTTATATTTTTTTGCAGTTGTGACATGTTAGAAGCAAAGAAGAAAGTTTACTATAGATAGCTTTCCTACTTCTTGCAAACATAAAAAAAAAATGTGAAAAGTGTCAAAATTGCTCCCATAGGAAGTAATGGAAACTCAGTCCAGACTTTATCAACCTGGAGCCAGAGTAAATATCTTCTGGTCTGAGGGCTGCCAGAGGCAAATAAAAGGTGTGCATGTATGTATTTAGATGAATTCAAGCTCATGGGAAAGATGGGGCATTTATGGTCAGTCCTTCGATGATGCAAACTGAATATCAAGTTTTCAGACTATGCTGGAAATGTAGTTATTTTTTTAACCTTAATATGTCCCAAATGTCTATTATTATGACAGTTGCTTTGGTCTGACTTTTGCCTCCCTCAAACCAAACTGTTAAAGGCTATCCACCTCGGAAAGCACCTTGCCTCACAAGCAGGAACCAAAATCCTGTATTTCAACTACCTTAAGCATTTAGGGGTAGATTTTAAAAAGCATTTACTCGAGCAAAACTGGTTTTTGCTCGAGTAAATACACTTTACTCAAGTAAGTGGGCTTTTCAAAATTGCTACAATATATGCCATTGAATTGTCCATAGGATTTACTCAAGTAAGTGCACTTTACTCGAGTAAATAGCTTTTGAAAATTGCTACGATAGTATGTCACATTTACATGCGTAACTCCTTTGAAAATGACCCCCCTTAGGGTCTGATTTTTAAAAAAGCATTTACATGCGTAAAACTGGGTTTTACGCATGTAAATGCACTTTACTCGAGTAAGTGGGCTTTTGAAAATTGCTACAATATATGCCATTGAATCGTCCATAGGATTTATTCGCATAAGTGCACTTTACGTGAGTAAATGGCTTTTGAAAATTGCTACAATAGTAGTTACATTTATGCACGTAACTCCTTTGAAAATGACCCCCTTAGGATGTAGATGCCATGCAACATGCAAAATATCTCAGCATGTCTAATATTTATCACATAATTCACCTATAAATGATTAACAACACCTACCCCTAGAGATACAGTTTGGAAATGGTCAATTTTAAGACCAATTTTTTTTTTTTTTTTTTTTATTAAGGGAGGGTAGTGGTCTTCCGATCAGGAGGAAAATGAGGTGTCCCTTTTCTTCTTACAGCCACATTACCAAAAGCTTAAATAAATGATGTGGAAACAAAACTACTACAAAGTAATTAGGATCTGAATCTTCAAGAAATATGATTATGATGAAAAGAAAAGAAAACATATTATGTCAAAGATTTATAATATGAAATAGTCGTAAAAAAGGCTGTGTGGGAATTAATGAGACACTATCTCTCTAAACAAACACCACAAACATGTTTTTGTCTAAAGCTGATGTAAATTATTGCAAAAAGAATGCTGCTAACCAAAGCGCCTTTATATATATATATAGTAGATGCTTTTATACTTGGGGAAGGATAAGATGCATAAAGAGTATCACATTAAGACTTCCGATATTTTAAAATGTATACCTGGACAACTAAAAAAACCCCAAACAAACCCCAGACACTAGTATGCTTAGATGGGCATCTGAAACTCAGAGGGCAATCTTCAGCTTTCCCATGACTACAATATTCCCAAGTTCATTTTCAAAGTTAAACTCTCCCGAATAGTAACATCTGGAAATCCAACTTGCAAAATCCCTTGCATTTGCTATCTGTACAGGCTGAGTCTGTGGAGAAATAGTATACACAGAGATTATAAAATCAAAACTCCACAAGTACATTCATTCCTCTGACCTCCTCTCAACACCAGGATTCTCCTTTTGTCCACACAGAGGCTGCAAAACTTTTCAGAAGCCTCTTTAATGTGTGTAGATATGTATTCACCATTGTAAAAAGCACTCTTAGTTGGCTCTCCCATATCTAAAACACCTATGTGCATTATTAGGTGAGTTTGAAGATTTGTTAGACATGTGACTTTTACCGATAGTCTTCTAAGTGTGCATAGCTTTTGTTCAATGTTCACAAAAGAAGACCCTGAAGAAGGTCAGGTACTGGTTGACAAGAGCATGGATGGGAGTGGGGTAGGCACAAGCCTATTTATAGAAGAGAGAAACTAGGAAAACTGAAAGCAGACAAGGCCATGGGGATGGATGGGTTACATCCCAGGATACTAAGGGAAAGATGTGCTGGCCTGGCAGGCCAATTGAAAGATCTGTTCAATATATCCCTGGAAACGGGAACAGTGCCGCAAGATTGGAGAAGAGCACGTATGGACTTGCTTCACAAGGATGATAGCAGAGAGGAGGCAAGAAACTGCAGGCCAGTTAGCCTCACCTCCATGGTAGGAAAAGCAATGGAGACTGCTGAAGGAGGAGATTGTGAACTATCCTCAATCATGTGGGTTTTTGGACCCACAGCTGCATAATATTACAAAAGGAAGGTCCTGTCAGATAATTCTGATTAATCTTTTTGATTGGGTGATCAGAGAACTGGATCAAAGAAGTTCTCTCAAAGTGATTTCTTTGGATTTCTGCAAAGCTTCTGATACTGTCCCACACAGGAGGCTTGTGAATAAAATGAGAAACTTGGGTGTGGGCACCAATGTGCTGGAGTGGATTACAAACTTGTTGACTGATAGGAGAGAATACGTAATGGTAAATGGAACCTGCACTGATGAGTGAATGATATAAAGGGGCAGGCCTCCAGGATCTGTTTATGGACCAGTTCTGTTCAATATCTGTTAGTGACATTGTGGAGGGTCTAGAAGGGAACGTTTGCCTTTCTGTAGCTGATTCTAAGAGCTGCAACAGAATGGGCATGTCTGAAGGAGTAGAGGGAATAAAAAGGAAATTAAGAAAACTAGAAGAGTGGTTGATGATTTGGCAGCTGTGATTCAATGCCAAGAAGTTCCTGAGTCAAGTACCTGGGTTGCGGTAATCCAAAAGAGCTGTATGTGATAGGGGGTAAGGAGAGGGACCTTCGGGTGATTGTGTCTGGTTTCTGAAGTCAATGAACCAATGTAACAAGGTGGTAGCTTAAGCCAGAAAGATACTAGGTTACATAAAGAGAGGAATAACCCGCAGGAAAAGGTGATAATATCCTTGTTTAGGTCCTTAGTGAGGCTTCACCTGGAGTACTGTATTCAATTCAGGAAACCATATTTCAAAAAGAATAGACACAGCATGGAAACATTCCAGAGAAAGGTGGCCAAAATGCTGTGGGGTCTTTTTCAGAAGACCTAAGAGGAGAGGATGGATGATCTAAATATATATACACTGGAGGAGAGGAGGTGCAAGGGAGATAGATATGATACAGATCTTCCAATACCTGATAAGTATTAACAATGCACAAACTTCAAACCTTTTTCCACTGGAACAGAAAATGTAGAACTAGATGTCAAAATATAAAACTCCTAGGGGAATGATTTGGGACCAATTTTAGGAAATATTTCTGTAAAGTTTGACACAGTTATACACCCTTGGTGCTGAGGTGTTGGCACTGACCAGCGGCCCACTAGGCCACACCATCAGCTGGCAGCAAGACCCAGAGGCAGCACCAACTGGAACTTCAGCTATGTCAGCCACCCCCTCAGCAGGTTTATGCCTAGTGCTCTGGTGGCCAGCAGTTCTTAGGTGGGTCTCTAAGTCTAGAGAGCAATCCAGGGCAATGCACAGGTTCAGGCAGGTGAAAGACAATAGAACTAGAAGGCAGGTCAGTGTTCAGGGTAGGTAGCAGACAGCAGAATCAGAAGAGAGTCCAGTGGTCAAGACAGGCAGCAGATGGGTCGAGGTCAAGTCCAGAGCCAAGGTCAAAGTCCAGGAAGGCAAGCCAAGGGAACAAGAAACAGGAGGCAGACTGAAAAGACAGACAGGGAAGAACCAAACAGGACAAGAGAAGGCACGGAATCAGGTAGAAGGAGCAAGGCAGAAGATGAGGAACAAGGACAAGATAACGAACAAGGAACAGGACAAGGAACAAAGAATATGACAAGGAAGTAAGCAATGAGCATTGGAACAAGAGGTACCAGGGAACCTGTTGCTGAGGCATCTGAAGGATATCTGAAGCAGGCTGAAATAGGCCAGGCCTAGTGACATAACCAAAGGGTGTCACAGGGACTTGCCTACCACGGCCCCTATAAGAGGCAGGATGCTGGGGAAGGAGGTTCTGGAACGTCGCAGGGATGGCAGCAAGTGGCCTGGTCAGCGACATCTCTGCCACGAAGAGAGTTGGCCAGGGTAAGTGCATTGATTCATGGGGCCATCCCACGAGTTCCAATCATGACAATTTTTTTACAGAAAGGGAGGTAGATACCTGGAATGTCCTCCCATAAGAGGTGGTGAAGATGAGAACAGTAAGGGCCGGATTTTAAAAGCCCAACACACGTAAATTCGGAGGAGGCCTATTTTAAAAAGGTACAGACATGCGCGAATGTCCCGGGGCTTTGAAAAAGGGGCGGGGAGGGGCGGGGGAATAGTGAGGTGGTCTGGGGAGTAACCTGAGAAAATATGCCCCTGTGCGCACGACCCTATTTTGCATAGGTTCGGTGGCACACGCAAGCCCCGGGACACGCGAATGTCCTGGGGCTTCGAAAAGGGGCAGAAAGGGGGCGTGTCTGGGGAGCCACGAGGATTCAGGGGCGTGTCTGGGGGCGTGTCCGGGTTCTGGGGCGGGTCCAGAGGTGTGACGGCAGTCCAGGGGCGGGTCCAGAGGCGTGAACGCGGTTCAGGGGCGTGTCCAGAGCCCTCCTCCATTCCGGCCGTGCCAGAGGTTTGCGCGCCGGCAGCCAGCCGGTGTGCACAAGATACGCCTGCCAGAGGCAGGCGTAAGACATAAAATAAGGTAAGGGGGGAATTTAGGTAGGGCTGGGGGGTGGGTTAAATAGGGGAAGGTGGAGAGGCCGAAAAAAAGTTCCCTCCAAGGCCGCTCAGATTTTGGAGCGTCCTTGGAGGGAACGGGAAATCATCGGGGCTCACCTCGGGCTCGGGGTGCGCAAGGTGCACATGTGTGCACCCCCTTGCACGCGCTGAGCCAGGATTTTATAACATGCATGCGGCAGCGCACACAGGTTATACAATCGGGCGTAGATTTGTTGGGGCCGGGTTGCGCGAACAAATCTACGCCCGCGCATATGTTTTAAAATCTGCCCCTGTGGATCCCTAATGACTTGAGGCTGGAAATGAAAGAGGGAGAAGGTGCAACAAGGGGGTAACATGCATGGGGGTAACATGCATATAGTAGCAGTTACTGCCCTTAACAGAACACATGGGGGTAACCTGCATGGAGCAGAGGTTATTACCCTTAACAGAACACATGGGGGTAACCTGCATGGAGCAGAAGTTACCACCATAAGCAAATTGCTGGGCAGACTGGATGGAGCATTTGGTCTTTATCCACCGTCATTACTATGTTACTGTATTATGTAACTAAGATGCTGAGGTTTGATTTATTGTCGGATCTAGCTATGGTGGTGAGAACATTAACTATATATTAATTATTTATTTGAATGTAAATGTTTTAATTTTAGGGATAGGTTTTAAATATGGACCATCCCCCTGATGAAGAATTTACAACACATGGATCTGTGTTGGGCACCTGAGAAGGGCATACGAGTTATGCACAAGCAGGAATTAAACACCATCCTTGGTTAAAAAATGGCGACTTGCAGAAAATGCCTGTCTTCTCAAAGATTTGTTTGACAAAAAGTAGAGCTGGCAAGATTTAATATGATTTATAATATTTTGAATATTTATGGAGTATAAGAGAAGTGAAAAAAAATTAATTGCAATAAGAAAAAATCCAAAAAACAAGAGTTATATGTGAACATTTTAGAAAAGCTGGCCTTTCATTACCAATGATTTTATATAAGGCTGATTATGGTCGTATGTAGTTGAGATTGGAAACAAATGAGCATCTGAGTGGATTATGTAGTGATATAATCATCTTCTGCTTAATAACAAATAGTGAAGCAATTATTTTTAATATGTTAATATGTTCAACATTTTAGCCTATTATGTAAAGACACATATGCATGTAGAAATGCTGTACTTTTTGATTTATTTTTAATCCAACATTAAATAAAATATACATTTATATTTATTATCTTTAGATATCGCTAACAAACAACAAAACATTTAAAGGTGAATTTTAAAAGGTGCCTGTGCGCCCAAATTAGTAAATACGCATGCATGTAGCACATGCGCTCATCCAGTCAATTTTAAAAAGTGCCCACATGCATGCACAGGTGCTGATGAATGACTATCTCACATCGGAGGGAAAAGGGGCATGGCGTGGGCATAGTGTGGGTGGGGCATGGGAGTTCCAGGGCGGGGCCTGAGCACCTGGGCACATGTTCAGGGCATATGTCATGTAACGTCACTTCTGCTGTTGAGGAGATTCAAGTCTAAATAGAATTGTCTCTTGGCATCTCTCAGGTGTTTGAGGGGGGTCTGGGTTAACTGGGGGGGGGGGGGGGGGAATGCAGGCTAATGACCTAGGGGGATTTGGAGGACCTAGCTGTAGACTGGGCAAACTGGTAGATGAACTGGTGAAACTGGTCATGGTGTGCACGCGAGCCTGTTATAAAATCCCCCCCACGTGTGCAGCTGAAACCTGACTTTACGCCGCTCTGCATGTCCACTTGCAAAATTAGGCTTACATATATGTGTGCCGGGGCTATTTTACAACATATGCTCTTATGTGCACGTATTTGATATAATGGTCACTTATTTTGACATGCGCCAGCACACACACGTACATGTGCACCCACACGCCCATTTGAAAGCTACTGTCCCTCATTATAGATTTATATGTTTTATTTAAAAATATTCAATGTTGTCTCTATTCTGTGAAATGTGGCAATGTGTGGAGTACCGATTAATAGATGTGTATGTGTTGGTGGGTAGAAGGTTAATCTAATATAATAGAGGGAAAGAAACCGAAGGGTGAATAGTCAATTAAACAATAGTAGAATTCTAAATTCGCCAGTACGTCATAGACCCATCACTGTGAAACAAACCTATATGACCATCATAAAGAAGACAGTATTGTCTACTTATTACAAGTTATTAGAGAAAAAGTGGTTTTCCAGTGGTCATATGAATGTTTGTTTGTTTTTTAATAATTTTTCATTTGCTATGTTTTAAGAAGAATAGAAAGTATGAGAACTTAACTTAAAACTCCTCTTGTTCTTAAAGGAGAGCTGCCCGACACTGCCAGGACTGTTTCAGTGCTTCAGTTCCTCTGCATCAGTGGCAAAATGCACAATGTCAGTCTTTGCAATGGTCCATGAACAGACAACACGAACGATTGAAATGAGTGAAATAAAACATCATATTGTAAATCACTTACTAGAACAGTAAAGTGACTATCTCTTCTCTGTCCTTTCTCTGAGGCGTTTCACTCGTGAAGATGTCAGCTGAATAAAACCGGCCAGATCCTTGCAAGTGGCAGTATGTAAGTCTGTTGGTAGCGATTTAAATAAGAACATTTGAAAAAAACAACAGCGGATAAGGTTTCCGTGTTCGAGAAGCCCACTCTTTTAAAATAAAAAAAAAATTAAAAAAGGATTGGATAAGTTCTTGGAGGAGAAGTCCATTTCCTGCTATTAATTGAGTTGACTTAGAAAATAGCCACTGCTATTACCAACAACGGTAACATGGGATCTTCTTAGTGTTTGGGTAAATGCCAGGTTCTTATGGCCTGGATTGGCCTCTGTTGGAAACAGGATGCTGGGCTTGATGGACCCTTGGTCTGACCCAGTATGGCATGTTCTTATGTTCTTAACTTGTTAGCTGTGCTGTGCTGTGCTGAGCTGTGTCGTGTCGCTTCTAGAAATGACAGCGTCGCTGACTGGAACAAGCCGGCCCAACACCTGCCGATGCCAATTTTAAAGTGCGAGTGGCGGGGAGTGAAACTATCAATCATTGAACTCTAAAGAGACCATAACAAACATCGGATCAAAAATGCATTAGTACAGAGTTCAAGCCCACAGAAAGGTGTGAAAAAGGGGACAGGAAATGTTTATTTTCAGAAAAAATAGTAATGAAAAAAAATATATATATATATCTCCACAAGTGGGACTCTACCCACCTAAAATGACCACCATGGGCCCTGGAAAGATCATAGAGATTGTGCCATCAGGACAGTGAAGGATCAGGCTGTTAGTCGTACTGAAATATTCTCTAAATCACAAATGTCTGCTTAAGAATGTTTTTAGACTATATTAGCAAAAAAATGTCCATTATAGGAAAACTAGAAAAAGTTTTAAGAAAAAAGTCTTAAGACAAAATGGAAAAAAAAGAAAGCAAACCACTGAAATATATATGATGTTTTATTTCAGGATTTGTACCCACTGCCTTAGGATTGCCAAGTCATATTCCCCAGGAGGCAAAGCACACGAGTCTCTGTTTCCAGAGACAGACTATGAAGGTGATAGGGATGTTGCGCTAACTCTGCAGCATCATACAGGTGAAATTCCAGCAGGTCTCAAATCAGATGCTTGTGAAGCTGTGCCGTCTTCGTGCTTTGATTCAAATGCCCTGCTATTTTCCTGCACCACTTTATTAGGTCCTTTCAGGGATGAATTAGCAATGTACTTGGGCCCTAGCTCCAGGGTATCCCTAACTGCCAGGTGCAACAAGCATACAATGCAATGATTACTCTAAAAGCCCCATCTTCTATTGCATATACCATATGTGTACCACAGTTTGTCACAAAGAGACCTTCCTGAATACTCCTGCCTCTCTGGTCCAGCATTTTTCTTGTGACTGATAGAATATTGCATGGGTGCTATGCATCAAACGAGTGCACAGCAAAGCCTTCCCGCACCCTGATGCTCTGTCCCCGCCTCAGCCAGGTCCCATCTGTGTGCCATCCTGCAGAGGTAAACACGCATGGTATTTGTGCTGGTCCAGATATGGCTGGTGAAATGCATGCTACTCCTATCTGCCTTAACCAGCTGCCCCTCCATGTGACTGTGGCACTGGTTGTGCAAGCTAGAGATGACCTTCCTTTTAAATGTAATCCTGGATGGCACTTTGTAATTGGAGGCTAACACATGCAGCAGACTCTTAAAGTCCTTGTTCTCCATTACTACAAGGGATGGCCAGCAAATACTTCTGTCCGTGGCTTGGATGATATTGTTTTACTTTGAAAACAATCGAAGACCTTGCAGTTTTGTGAGGCATTAATGCCAGGTTAGTTTAACAGAGAGTTCACAGTGTTAAGGTATGGCTTGGCTATGCCACTTATTTTAAAATGTTTCATCTTTGTATTATGCTTTATTTTATATGCCTTGTACTCCGCTTAGCATGGAAAAATGTTTTCAATAAATAAACAGGGAAGCAACACCACCCTCTTTTCCTCTATGTTGGACTGCTGCTTTGGATGCACGGCTGGGGACAGCTGGCCTGCCACCTGACTGGTGGAATGGGCCTTTGGTTTTTACTTGGAGTGGTCCCCAGTTTAGGACAGCCAGCCTCCCCCGATACCAGTGCTTAGGGGTGTGCATTCGGATTGACCGCATTAGTAAAACGCAACTCATATTTTTTTTTACTTAAAAAATTGATTCGACATAAACGATCGGATTTCCCACATATCGAACATAGATATGTTCGATATGTGGGAAATCGCGATTGTTGAGCCAAAATAAAAATATAAACCCCCTCACCCTCCTTAATCCCCCCCCCCCGACTTACCACAACTCCCTGGTGATGGAGCGAGGAGTGAGGACGCCATTTCTGCAATCCTTGGCGAGAAGCATGTGACGTCGGCGGCACGTCGAGTGACGCCGGCGTCACGTGATTCCCGGCTCGTTCGCGCCGGACGGCTCGTTCGGCCCAAAAGAACTTTTGGCCAGCTTGGGGGGGCCTCCTGACCCCCCCAAGCTGGCCAAAAGTTCTTTTTGGGCCGAACAAGCCGTCCGGCGCGAACGAGCCGGGAATCACGTGGCGCCGCGTCACTCAGACGCGACGTCACGTGATTCCCGGCAAGTTCGCGCCGGACGGCTCGTTCGGCGCGAACAAGCCGGGAATCACGTGACGCCGACGTCACGTGATTCCCGGCAAGTTCGCGCCGGACGGCTCGTTTGGCCCAAAAAGAACTTTTGGCCAGCTTGAGGGGGTCAGGAGGCCCCCCCAAGCTGGCCAAAAGTTCTTTTTGGGCCGAACGAGCCGTCCGGCGCGAACTTGCCGGGAATCACGTGACGTCGCGTCTGAGTGACGCGGCGCCACGTGATTCCCGGCTCGTTCGCGCCGGACGGCTCGTTCGGCCCAAAAAGAACTTTTGGCCAGCTTGGGGGGGTCAGGAGGCCCCCCCAAGCTGGCCAAAAGTTCTTTTTGGGCCGAACGAGCCGTCCGGCGCGAACGAGCCGGGAATCACGTGACGCCGCGTCACTCGACGTGCCACCGACGTCACATGCTTCTCGCCAAGGATTGCAGAAATGACGTCCTCACTCCTCGCTCGATCACCAGGGAGTTGTGGTAAGTCTGGGGGGGGGATTAAGGAGGGTGAGGGGGTTTAAATTTTTTTTTTGCACATATGTACATATACCCAACTCATTGGATTTTTTTTATGTCCATATTGGCCTCAAGTGGGACCCCCTTTCGGACATAAAAAATATGAACATAAAATTTTGCTCTGCACATCCCTACCAGTGCTAGCGTCTGCTGCTTCTGCAGATCAAACTGCACACCAGCATCTGAGAGATGCCTCACTTGCTTCCCTCAACTAATATCCTTCTTGCACTTAAAAAAAAAAAAAGCCTCTTCCGCAATCCTTTCTCTACATGGTTGATGGCTGATGCTGGCACTGGAGCTGAGTTAGGCTCAGGCTGCCTGAGCTTCCTGTGGGTTAATCTCATAATTGTCAGTATCATCTCGCTCCCAGATCATCTCACTGGTGGCAACTAATCTTCCAAATTATCTTGTAGGAGGGCTTTCGGGGGGGGGGGGAAGGGAGTTGAGGTAGCAATAATGCTTTGCTGTATTTAGCAAGGAGGAAGGAGGAAGACTGGAGGGTCGGGGTAGGTCAGCAGTGTTATCTGATTTATTGTAACATTTTAAGGAGCTGGGAAGACCCTGGCTAGTGGATGTGTTCAGATATCCAGCAGGACGTTTATCCTGCTGAATATCTTGTACTAGTTATCCAGCTAACTTTATCCAAATAACCTTTCCACTAAATGGCATACTGAATATTTGCCTGAGTGTTTTCGTAGATTGCATTAAGGGGGATTACTTTTGTTACAGTTTTGCTTTTTTGAATAGTTATTAGCTTTGAGGTTTTGGCAATTAAAGTGGACTTTCAAATGTAAATGAAATAAATGAATATGCATTATCTTAATGTTTTCCTTATAAATTCAAGATTAATTTTAGATTATGGTTTCCACTTACCCTGTAAATGTATCATCTGAGAGCACATTCTGTGTGTACTCATATGCTGCAGGAAGTAGCTTTAACAAATCTTTACCTGGCATAAAACACTAGAGCAGGCTGGAACTCCTATATAAACCTGGGTTATCACACAATCCACTTTTCTCCTCTTCACTTCAAATAGGTATTAAGAAATAGCCATATAAATAACCCTAACAAATCTCCTACATTTTTTTGAAGGAGTGAATAATCTTGTGGACAAAGGTGAACCTGTAAATGTGGTGTAATTGGATTTTAGGAAGGCATTCAACAAAGACCTTCATAAGAGGCTTCTAAAAAAATTAAAAAGTCATGGGATAGGAGGCGATGTCCTCTTGAAGGTTGCAAACTGATTAAAAGACAGGAAACAGAGAGTAGGATAAAATGGTCAGTTTTCACAGTGGAAAAAGGTAAACAGTGGAGTGCCTCAGGGATCTGTACTTGGTCCAGTGCTTTTTAATATATTTATAAATGATCTGGAAAGGGGTATGATGAGTGAGGTGATCACATTTGCAGAAGATACAAAATTATTCAGAGTAGTTAAACCTCAAGTGGATTGTGATGAATTGCAGGAGAACTTTGCGAGACTGGAAGACTGGGCTTCCAAATGGCAGATGAAATTTAAAGTGAACAAGTGCAAAGTGATGCATATAGGGAAAAATAACCTTTGCTGTAATTACATGATATTAGATTTTGTCTTAGGAGTTACAACCCAGGAAAGATATCTAGGCATCATAGTGGATAATGCATTGAAATTGTTAGC
Organism: Rhinatrema bivittatum; assembly: GCF_901001135.1. Classification (NCBI taxonomy): domain Eukaryota; kingdom Metazoa; phylum Chordata; class Amphibia; order Gymnophiona; family Rhinatrematidae; genus Rhinatrema; species Rhinatrema bivittatum. Next base: position 32,218,507 of record NC_042615.1, on the reverse strand, counting down.
TCAGCGTGCTGTGGTAGTCAAAAAAGCAAACAAAATATTAGGAATTATTAGGATGGGAATAGCAAATAAAATGGAGGATGCCATAATGTCTCTGTATCACTCCATGGTAAGACCACACCTTGAGTACTGTGTGCAATTCTGGTCGCAACATCTCAAAAAAGATATAATTGCACTGGAAAAAGTACAGAGAAGGCCGACGAAAATGATAAGGGTTAGGGGTATGAGGAAAGTTTAAAGAGGTTAAGGCTGTTCAGCTTAGAGAAGAGAAGTCTGAGGGGGATATAAGTCTAAAAAATCAGTTATTTACTCTCTTATGGGCCGATACAGGCGCTAGGGACACTAGCACGTCCCTAGCGCCTCTTTTTGGACAGGAGCGGCGGCTGTCAGTGGGTTTGACAGCTGACGCTCAATTTTGCCGGCATCGGTTCTCGAGCCCACTGACAGCCACGGGTTCAGAAACCGGACGCCGGCAAAATTGAGCATCCGGTTTTCAACCCATGAGCCGCAAGCCGATTTCAAATTTTTTTTTTAATTTTTAACTTTTTTTAAACTTTGGGGGCCTCCGACTTAATATCGCCATAATATTAAGTCGGAGGGTGCACAGAAAAGCAGTTTTTACTGCTTTTCTGTGCACTTCCCCGGCACCGGCAGAAATTAACGTCTACCCTTGGGTAGGCGCTAATTTCTTAAAGTAAAATGTGCGGCTTGGCTGCAGATTTTACTTACTGTATTGCGCGGGAATACCTAATAGGGTCATCAACATGCATTTACATGTTGCGGGCGCTCTTAGGTTCGGGGGTGTTGGACGTGCGTTTTTGACGCGCTATTATCCTTACTGAATAAGGGGTAAAGCTAGTGCGTCGAAAACGTGCATCCATTCGCGGGTTAACAGTGCGCTCCACCGGAGTACACTGTACTGTATTGGCCTGTTAGATAATAGAAGGACTATTGGGCCTCCATGAAGTTAGCAAGTGGCTCATTAAAAACAATTTGGAGAAAATTATTTTTCACTCAACACATAGTTAATCTCTGGAATTCATTGCCAGAGGATGTGGTTTCAGCAGTTAGTGTAACTGGGTTTAAAAAAGGTTTGGATAAGTTCCTAGAGGAGAAGTCCAGAAACTACTATTAATCAATAAGCTTGGCATCTATTTAATATGTGGGTACTTGCCAGGTACTCTTGACTTGGATTGGCCACTGTTGGCCATAGGATGCTGCACTTGATAGATCTTTGTTCCGATCCAGTATAGCGTATCTTATGTTCTTAAAATCCTTACCCATTGCCACTTTTCCTCCCAGGCCTGGCAGGATGCTGATGTCATCTGCTTCAGCAGGGAACTGCTCCTTCTCCAGTGCCTAAAGCACTGATTCCTGTCCTTTGGACATGGGGCTCCTTCCTCTTACCCCATGCAGCTCCAGTTGGGAGCTGTTTTCTCTGCCCCTGCTCAGGTGTCTGGGGCAGCAGTCTTCTTCAGTGCAGGCAGGACTCAACTGTGGTGGGATCATCTTCCCCAGAGCTGCCTCCCATGGCGGCCTTCAGCTTTGACAGTATGGGCTCCAAAATGGCACTTCAGAAGCAATCTTTGGTGGATGGATGAGAATTGTGCTTGGGCCATGATTATAAGGAGAAGTGGCTTTTATGACTTGAAAAATGCAAAAAAAAAAATAAAAAATTGTATAATTGAGCCAAAATGATAATGTATATGGAATGGCTAAAATGGTCACATTTTGGTATTATAGCACTTGGGAGACATCCATTTATTTTCAAGCAAGTTGTATGTAGAAGCAAAGTACAGACTATTAGGAAGTATAGATGGGCATGAAGACAGGTGGACTGAATGGTACTTAAGAGAATTGAAGCAAATTAACTCTACTGATCAGATCAATAGCATCCCATTATTGTAAAAATTGGAATTTAATCTTAGAAGGGCAATTTTCAAATAGCCCACACAGTCATGCGGTATGTAGGAGCATTTACCATGTGTACTTTCTAGCTGACTCACAAGAATACATATATGGCTACTTTATATTTGAAAAGGAGCTGAGCAGAGGAGTGTAAAATGGCACGCACGCAAATGAAAATCCCTTCTCAACTTAAACTCCCTCCCCCCTCCCAATCTCCTTGCGAACATGCTCTTAATACACAGGAGTAACCTGCATGGAGGGGCAGTTACTAACCTTAACAGAAGGCAATGGGGGTGACCTGCACGGAGCGGCAGTTTTTACCTTTAAGAGAAGGCATGAGGGGGTAACCTGCACAAAGAGGCTGATACTTCCTAAGCAACTTGCTGGGCAGACTGGATGGGCCATTTGGGTCTTTCTCTGCCCTCATTCATTATGTTACTATGTTGTGTCTCCTTTTAATCCAGTCAAACTTATGTATGAAGCCATTTTCAGCTGGATAGAGGAGGGCAATATTCAGACTGATTTGGGTAAATGGCTTTGAGAACTGCCCTCTTAATTTGTATTGTATTTTCATTTTTACAGGAAGGCATCTGCCGGGTTTTGTTTTTTTTTTTTTTCTTTCGCTCATGTTTCTGTTTCTTTCTGTTTGTTTTGCAGGATTCACTGAAGCTTTATGAACACACTTTCATATCAAGTACAATTAGTAATGAGATCCAACTGGAAATTCCTGTTTCTCTTTTCGTCTCCAGATGAGCGTTTCCATGCCAAACCGTGGCTGCTTGCCAATCACTTGATTGAAAACCACCCCAAGGTAATTTTTAACAGGTACTCTGTGAGTTTTAATTTTATGTTGCCTTCACATTTGGCAGGAGTGGAACTTTCAAGCATACTCAGCTGTGAAACTTCTGTTCCTTAAATATGTGACTCGCACATTTCCGAGATGGTGCCCCTGTGTGGCATATATTTCTGAACAAGTGTCGGCCCTGAATAGAGCAGGACCACCTTACTTCCGACATCTGCAATTAAGGTTGCTAAACCATTCCTTAGTATGGCTTTTGCTTTTCTGTTTACCTAAGGGGGCAGGTCACGGGGCTGAATAATCACAAGTCTGAAACTTGTTAGGGGGCTATTGTCATTTGTCAAGGTTTCAATCTTTGCCACTGCTGAAGCCCAGGACTGCCTTTAGGGGCCAGGAGGTTGGTGAGGTCACACACAGCCATGTTGTAGTACCACTGCTTTGAAGGGCTCCCCAGGGGAGCGGGGGGACTGCCCCACTCATTAGGTCTCCATGGGGATACCCTGGCTGCTCAAGGCACCCCCTCCTCCCCCACGCCCATCCCCCACAAAACCAGATCACTAAAGTAGATACGCACCATTTGCACCATTCTGAAAGCCCTCTGAGCTGGATATATGTCTTCCTGCCTGAGGAAGGAATAACTCTGAGTGAATTGACTGTCACAGATGGACCATTCCAATCATTTTTATGGCATGTTTTAACATTAAAAAATACTTTCTCTGCTTTTTCACAATTGCATTCCTTTGCCCTACATAACACAACACAATTTCAATTTATATCCTGCCTTTCTAGTATAAAATATTACTCAAAGCATCTAACAGCAAATAAAATTCAACAAATGCAATCCAATATACCAAATCAACCTGAGCAAGGATAAAAATGCAAAAGAAATCAACTAAAGAAATCAATTGATTTATCCATTGCTAATACAGTGGACCCTTGACTTACGAACTCAATTCGTTCCAGAGGGCTGGTTGTAACTCAAGTTGGTTGTAAGTCAAGACTATTTTTTCATAAGAAATAATGGAAATACCCATAATGCATTCTGAACCTCCCAAAACACCCCTTACCTAACATTTTCATAGTAAAAAAGGGTTGTATAATGTGCATAATTACCAGAAACATCTATAATTTTCCTAGTGTACTCAAGAAAAAGTTATAAAATGTGCCTAACCTACCAGAAACAACAATTTCAAACTGTACTCACCATTGACATCTTTGGCTTGCAGGAAGGGAGGAGGGGGAAGATTCCCCGCTCCCCACCCCCTCAGAGCACATCTCTGGCCCCCAAACACTCATTTTCCCCTCCCAGCATATTCATTCCTCCCCTCCTGATACCTTGCTGTAGCCAGCTGTGCTACACTCCTTTTCTGCTGCTGCACAGAAGCTTCCTTGGTCACCAGTGATGCTGTTGCTTGCTGCAATGCCGTGCCAGGTCTGCCTATGTGCTCCTGTGAACATTTGAGGCTCTGGATGTGCCTGAGTTGGACAGGCCTCATCAGCAACAGCAGCAGCCAATCACTGCAACAGCAGAGCAGAAGTCCCACCCACCAAGCCCAAAAAAACACGATTGACAGGAAAAAAAGCCTAATTAGAAGCAACCACACGACGAGCGGATACACATGGCCTTGGCCAGCATTCAGGTTGTAACTCAAGACTTTGGTTGTAACTCAAAACTACAATTTTGGTTGTAACTCAAGTTGTTCGTATGTCAAGCCGGTCCACTGTACTTATAACAAGAACAGCAGGGTATAAGTTACAGTAACCCCAGAATGGCTGAGCTCTATCACAGGACAAATTAGGGATGTGCAGAGGGATGGCATATATTGCATTCGTGATTCGGATTTGTCGGGGAGGAAATGCATTGCATTCGGCCGTATGGCGCCCCGATGCGTTAATACGGCGAGTTATATTCGTGTCACAGCTAAAATTAAAATTAACTACAACCCCCCACCCTCCTGACCCCCGCCCAAGACTTACCAAAACTCCCTGGTGGTCCAGCGGGGAGTCCAGAAGCCATCCCCTGCACTCTCACATCCTCGTTTGCCGGTTTCATCATGGCACCGATAGCCTGTGTCACAGGGGCTAACGGTGCCATTGGTCAGCCCCTGTCACATGGTCACCGGCGCCATCTTGTGCTCCTACCATGTGACAGGGTCTGACCAATGGCACCGGTAGCCCCTGTGACATAGTATGGGCAAAGGCTATCGGCGCCATTTTGAGTCCTGGCATCGGACGGCCGGCGTGCAGGAGGTCGCTCCGGGACCCCCGTTGGACCCCCAGGGACTTTTGGCCAGCTTGGGAGGGCCTCCTGACCCCCACAAAACTTGCCAAAAGTCCAGCGGGGGTCCGGGAGTGACCTCCTGTACACCGGCCGTCCGATTCCAGGACTCAAAATGGCGCCGATCGCCTTTGCCCTCACTATGTCTCAGGTACCGACGGTCGGCCCCTGTGACATAGTGAGGGCAAAGGCGATCTGCTGCCAGTGTTCAAAATGGCGCCTGGGGCTTGCGCCGCCGAGCCTTTACAAAATAGGCTTGGCGCGCGCAGGGGGGTTTGGGGTAGGTTTTCAGGGGGTACGCGCGTATCTTACACGCGTACTCCTTTGAAAATCTACCCCTATATATAAATCAGACCAAAAAGTTTTTTCTGCACTTTTTCATATTATTGCTGTTGAGTGCAGTCTCACTCCATCTTTTGTGTGGACTTAACTGAACCAGGTGGCCATTTTTATTTTGGTTTTTATCCCAGAACAAATGCCTAATCACTCTGAAAACACCAACAATTTTTCGATTTCTCATTTTTGGAAATCAGTGCACACTATTTGCAAATAACACGTACGATCTGAAAATACTGCACACTAATATTCAAAAAAAAAAAAATTGCTACAAAAAAAATTCAAGCCCAAACAGCCCAAATACAGATGAACTGAACCAAACAAAAAAAAATTGGCTGCACATCCCTAGTAGAAAATTATTCAGCAATGTGGCCTGTTTTGGCCTCTGTTGGAAACAGGATGCTGGGCTTGATGGACATTTGGTCTGACCCAGCATGGCACGTTCTTATGTTCTTATGTTCTTATGACTTGAAGGCAAGCAATAGAATTTGACAGTACTCTTAGGGCCTGATTTAAAAAACTATTTGCATGGATAAAAGTGTGTTTTAGTAGAGTAAATACACTTTATTTGAGTAAGTAGTTTTTTGAAAATTGCTTCATTATGGGGCGGATTTTCAGAGCCCTGCTCGCCGGTGAGCCTATTTTACATAGGCCTACCGGCGCGCGCAGAGCCCCGGGACTCGCGTAAGTCCCGGGGTTCTCCAAGGGGGGCGTGTCGGGGGCGGGCCCGGTCGTCGCTGCATTTCGGAGGCGTGTCGGCAGCGTTTTGGGGGCGGGTACGGGGGCGTGGCTACGGCCCGGGGCGGTCCGGGGGCATGGCCACGCCCTCCGTACCCGCCCCCAGGTCGCGACCCGGCGCGCAGGAGGCCCGCTCGCGTGCGGGGATTTACTTCTCCCTCCGGGAGGCGTAAATCCCCGGAGAAAGGTAAGGGGGGTGTAGACAGGGCCGGGCGGGTGGGTTAAGTAGAGGAAGGGAGGGGAAGGTGAAGGGAGGGCGTTAGAGGATTCCCTCCAAGGCCGCTCCGATTTCGGAGCGGCCTTGGAGGGAACGGGGGTAGGCTGCGCGGCTCGGCGCGCGCCGGCTATACAAAATTGATAGCCTTGCGCGCGCCGATCCAGGTTTTTAGCAGATACGCGCGGCTCTGCGCATATCTACTACAATCCAGCGTACTTTTGTTTGCGCCTGGAGCGCAAACAAAAGTAGGCCTATTCGCGGAGTCTGAAAATCCGCCCCTATATGTGTAAATCTTTTGAGAATTCACCTGTAAGAATTCAGAAACATTTTTTGACAAAAAAAAAATGTTTGGATTTGACAGTTGCTTGGCTTTGATTGTAAACATTATCTTACTATTCGCTTTTTCTGCCATCATTACTAGCATACTAATTTACTATGCATGTTACCAACCTTTGAGTGATTAGAGTGACAAAGAGGGGAGACTAGAAAGGTGGAATGAACACTCCTGTAGGTCAGGATCAAGTAACAGGGATTTTATTCAGGACTCCATGATATAAATGTAAGCCCTGGGAGGGGACTGGGGTAAGCAAACACTCCATGCTTCCTGTTTTTTTTTTTCCTGATGGAAGGGTAATAACAGTCTTTCAAGGCTCTATGCTTGTTGAATGTTCTCTTGTACCTCCTAGAAGAAATAAATACATTGCACATGGTTCGATAATCCAAAATAAATCTTTTTTTTTTCTTTGACTGAAGGACTTGATGCAAATAAACAATGTGGCAAATGGTAGACTGGACTCTGATGCAATCCATACAGAGATCCAAAGTCCAAAACATAGTCCATTGTTACCATCACTGAAATCTGTGCCAACCACTCCCTAGCATAGATACCCATATGGGTACCTGTATTTCTGGGTTTGGAATAGTTCTTTCAAGCAGAAACACTTCTCTCAAAGACAAACAAATATGTTTCTGCTGACACTGATACAAGTTAGCAGCTCCGCTCCTTTAATGCCAGTCCACCCTTTGTTCACAGTGTGTTATATGAGCATTAATCCATTTAATCACAATAAATGAGATAGCAAAATCATGAAAAAGCAGGAAATATAAACAAAATTAACACGAATAAACATGCAACATAGCTTATCCATTAACTAGTCCCTATTAGGGATGTGAATCGTTTTTCAACGATTAAAATTATCGTCCGATAATGTTTATATCGTCTTAAATCGTTATAGAACACGATACAATAGAAATTCTAACGATTTATCGTTAAAAATCGTTAAATCGTGTTAGTGCGCACTAACTCGAGTTAGTGCGCACTAACTCCCAGTTAGTGCGCACTAACTCGATTTAGTGCGCACTAACTGAAAATGATACAAATAAACACTTTCCAGGTCACTGAAGGTCAGTTAGGAATGAATATGTGTTCCTATTGGCTGGCTGCCCTCTTATCTATTGATGTTACCAAGGTTACCACTGAGGTGATGGTTGGGGGGATGGGAAATGGAACTGGAAACTAACGAACACCAACAGAAAATGAAACAAAGTGTTCACACTTCCCAGGTCAGTAAAGGTCACTTAGGAATGAATATGTATGTATGTATTCCTATTGGCTGGCTGTGCTCTTATCTATTGATGTTACCAAGGCTAATACTGAGGTAATGGTTGGGGGGATGTGAAATGGAAACAGTTGGAAGCTTGACAAAAAAAGTAATGTAATGATCAGCACTCACGTGACTAGAACTTGTTTGTTTATTATTTTGTTAGCAGGCACCTGAAATGCTAGTGCATGTTGAATTTGCCAATCACTGTGCATTTTAGAAAGGTGGTCCTGGCTGGAACTGTACACAGTTCAAATATATGTAATTGATTGTTGGTAAGTGTATTTTTTAAGTAGCCACACTGGCACAAGTATGTTTACTTTTCCTCCTACTTAACTCACTAGCTGAGCTTTGTAAGAAGGGCTTCTCTGCTTGTGTGTTGTTTTTGTTTGGTGTGAGGAGAGCAGAAACATCAGATCTTTATTCAATCTACTACAGTCATCTCTTACAGTGCCCTATCCCTATTAATACCAGGAGTGTTGTGATCTTCCTGCACACAGTGCCCTAACCCTGATACCAGTCTGAGACAGCTCCCTCCCTGCATTACTAGTGAGAGGCTGGCTTCACAGACAGGGGGGAGCTGCCTGACCCTCACTCCTGACTTCCCCCATGTCCCAGCTAGTGAATGGTGTGTGGGTGAGGGGGGGGGGGAGGATGGTGAAGTCTGAGACAGCTCCCTCCCTGCATTACTAGTGAGAGGCTGGCTTCACAGACAGGGGGGAGCTGCCTGACCCTCACTCCTGACTTCCCCCATGTCCCAGCTAGTGAATGGTGTGTGGGTGAGGGGGGGGGGGGGGGGGAGGATGGTGAAGTCTGAGACAGCTCCCTCCCTGCATTACTAGTGAGAGGCTGGCTTCACAGACAGGGGGGAGCTGCCTGACCCTCACTCCTGACTTCCCCCATGTCCCAGCTAGTGAATGGTGTGTGGGTGAGGGTGGGGGGAGGATGGTGAAGTCTGAGACAGCTCCCTCCCTGCATTACTAGTGAGAGGCTGGCTTCACAGACAGGGGGGAGCTGCCTGACCCTCACTCCTCCGGGGTATTGTGATCTTCCTGCACACAGTGCCCTATCCCTGATACCAGGGGTGTTGTGATCTTCCTGCATGCAGTGCCCTATCCCTATTAATACCAGGAGTGTTGTGATCTTCCTGCATGCAGTGCCCTATCCCTATTAATACCAGGAGTGTTGTGATCTTCCTGCATGCAGTGCCCTATCCCTGATACCGGGATGAGTGCAAGAAGATCACAACACCCCCGGTATCAGGAATAGGGCACTGTGTGCAGGAAGATCACAACACCCCCAGTATCAGGAATAGGGCACTGTGTGCAGGAAGATCACAACACCCCTGGTATTAGGGATAGGGCACTGTGTGCAGGAAGATCACAACACTCCTGGTATTAATAGGGATAGGGCACTGTGTGCAGGAAGATCACAATACCCCTGGTATCAGGGTTAGGGCACAAGTTCTAGTCACATTGACTGATCACATTACTTGTTTTGTCAAGCTACCAACTGTTTCCATTTCCCATCCCCCATATACTGTCAGTAGGAAGCTTGGTAACATGAATAAATAAGAGGGCAGCCAATAGGAATACATATTCATTCCTAAACTGACCTTAACTGACCTGAAAAGTGTCAAATTGTATCATTTTCAGTTAGTGCGCACTAACTCCCAGTTAGTGCGCACTAACTCCCGTTAGTGCGCACTAATCGGAAAAAAACGATTTTTAACGATTTTTTTAACTAAAAAATCGTGCCTAAGACGATTTTCTTGCCCTGCCACACGATTCCTATCGTTAAGACGATATGGAAAACGATTCACATCCCTAGTCCCTATTAATAAAGGGGAGGGGCAGTCCACTCTTTGACAGCCAACAGAAAAAAATCCACTTCTTCATAGGCACTCAAGGCCCTCTTCACCTCTGGATCTCCTCAGTCTTAAGATTATCTTGGATCTCAACAGACTCCCATTCCTGGGTGCTGGAGCTCTCCTCTCCTTTGAGAATCAGAACATTTCTAGGCTAGAAGATAAAAAAAAGAGCCAAAGTGGACTCATGAGGTTTGTTTTTTTTTAACACACTCTCCCTAAAGATACTTCCCATCGCGGTGTGTCTGATAACCACTGACTTCCATTCCTGACCTCATATTTCAATGTTGTGTAGGGACACTGATGCATATAGTGACCCCCTTGCATAAAACATCACAGCTTGTCTTCAGTGACATAAATGCACTTGTAGCTAGCGGCATGAACACTCCAAGGCACCATGAGAGGAGCAAAGCAGCCTTAGCATCACAAGGCTCCAAATATAATTGGCAAAATGTACCAAAGAAGTGGTACATGAATACCACCAGGCACAAAAAGAAGGGCAAAGGGCACCAACAACAATGGCATGAATAGCCCAAGGCACCAAAAGACCAGCAAAACAGCTCTGACAGTTGCATGAACTCTCCAATAGGGATGTGAATCGTTTTTTGACGATTTAAAATATCGTCCGATATATTTTAAATCGTCAAAAATCGTTAGAGGCGATACAATAACAATTCCCCCGATTTATCGTTAAAAAATCGTAAATCGGGGGAAGGGGGAGGGGAAGGGGGAGGGGGGGAAAACCGGCACACTAAAACAACCCTAAAACCCACCCCGACCCTTTAAAATAAATCCCCCACCCTCCCGAACCCCCCCAAAATGCCTTAAATTACCTGGGGTCCAGAGGAAGGGTCCCGGTGTGATCTTTTACTCTCGGACCTCCGTGCGTTGTAGAAATGGCGCTGGCGCTACCTTTGACCTGTCATATGACAGGTCAAAGGTAGCGCCGGCGCCATTTTGTTTTTTTGTCCCCCGACGTCAGGAGCGTAGAAGATCGCTCCCGGACCCCTGCTGGACCCCCAGGGACTTTTGGCCAGCTTGGGGGGGCCTCCTGACCCCCACAAGACTTGCCAAAAGTCCAGCGGGGGTCCGGGAGCGATCTCCTACCGCGAATCGTTTTTCCGTACGGAAAAACGATTCGACTGCAGGAGGTCATTCCGGACCCCCGCTGGAGCCCCAGAGACTTTTGGCCAGCTTGGGGGGCCTCCTGACCCCCACAAGACTTGCCAAAAGTCCAGCGGGGGTCCGGAACGACCTTCTGCAGTTGAATCGTGTTGCTGTACGGCTGGCGCCATTTTGCACAAAATGGCGCCATTTCTACAACGCACGGAGGTCCGAGAGTAAAAGATCACACCGGGACCCTTCCTCTGGACCCCAGGTAATTTAAGGCATTTTGGGGGGGTTCAGGAGGGTGGGGGATTTATTTTAAAGGGTCGGGGTGGGTTTTAGGGATGTTTTAGTGTGCCGGTTTTCGATTTACACGATTTACACGATTTACACGATATTTAAAAAACCCAAACTGCGACGATCCGATTCCCTCCCCCTCCCAGCCGAAATCGATCGTTAAGACGATCGATCACACGATTCACATCTCTACTCTCCAATGTATCACAAGAAGTACAAACTTGAAACAACAGTGGCATGACACGTCCAAACTTCTCCAAGCTAATAGAAGGCCAGTAGCCTCTGAGTCTGATAATCCATTTACCGATTCATCTGAATTATCACTTTCTGGATAGTATCCACTGCAGATGCTGCTCAGGAGGAATCGGCAGGAGGGTTGGAGGGTGCTCTGCTTCTTTTTTGGTGCTCCACTCCTAGTAGCCCCCTTTCCCCTCCACTGACTCTGCCGTCTTCACTCCTCCACCATAGGAGCAGAGATGTGAGCAGGAGCAGGAAGAAGATGCTTTTCCAGTTTGAATTTTTTTCTTGCCCGATCCTGCATGTGTTTTCCCCACTGATAAAAAAATCTCTCTTTATCTTGGGCCTTCTGACTCATCCTACTTTTTCTCGCCCTTGGTCCCTGTGAGAGTGAAATGAAAAACCTTTCCTCTTCCTTTGCCAGGGCTGTTCCCACTAGTTCCACATCGTATCTTTTCCTCGTTGTAGTAGGAAGGAATTTGAAATGCTCACTAGTAGTGGATAGTGATTTTTAATGTTGCAATATAGTATATTATAGTGCTGTGTACACCAGTACTGGGGTGGAGACTCACAGACAGCACTTTTGTTAAAAAGTATGCCACGCACATGGACACGCCGATATTATAAATGCGTGCGCCGGCTCGCACATGTTATAAAATCAGCGGACCGCACGCCCATGCACAACTGATTTTGTAGTCCGTGTGTGCATGTGCGCGTGGCGTGCACAAGGAGCGGACCGGGAGGGAACTTCCCTACCCCCCTACCCTAACCTCCCTTACGCTCTCCTCCCCACCCCCTAAATATAGCCTACCTTCCTTTTTTTTTTTTTTTGTCTCTTAAGTTGCTGCTCCTCCGGAGCAGAAACAACTTGCGCATGCTGGCGCAACTGCCGGCACGTGATCCCCCAGCACAGCGGCAAATGGCCGCTGTACCAGCGCCTCAAGCCCCGCCCCTCCCCTCCCTACCCCCTTCCCCACCCCTTTTCTTCGGCCCGGCTCTTGTGCACGTAATGAGGGTTAAGTGCATGGCCGGGCCCCTTCTAAAATGCATGCAGCGCGCGTAAGGTCCGGCCGCGCGTGTAACCCCTAATTTTTTCGCTCGCCGGCCATTTTAAATTCACACTTAAGTCGAGCGCGTGCTCTGTAAGCAGTGTATACTGACTCCTGTTTCCACACACAGAAAGTCAGAGGGAACAAAGAAAAGAGAGGCTGCAGCTGTTAAAAAAGCAATGTCTCTCAGAAACTCTTACTGTTCCCTGTTCAGTGATGCAGTAACTTTAACAGTGAACAAACAGATTCAATTGCAGCCCAATTTTTCCTTCCTTTCCTTTCCAAAGGGGTTGTTTTTATTTTTTTTTATTTTTCATTGGCTCTGAGCCGAAGAGCTGTGGAACAATAGCCTTTGTCTGAAATCCAAAAGAGAAAAGACGGAACAAAATGGTGATTGCACAAAAGTTATATATTCCTTTCACTTTCAGGTTAAAAAAATAAAAAAAATCATTGTCAGTTGGGATAAACTTGTTGAAAAAGTTCTTGGCATTAATTGATCCTGCTCCTTCCTTGTCCCTTACTATCCCAGTTCAGTTCTGTCTAGTTTGCCTTGAGCTTGAAAACAAAAATCAACTTTGCTTGAACCCATACACTTGAATGCGATCTGAAAATGAATGCAAACAACAATTTCATTATTTTCATGGTCACTATCCATTTCTTTAATTTTAAATGAAGCAAAATGAGAATGGCCTGTTTCATTTTAAATTACCCATTCATTTCAAACAAATGCACATCCCTTAGAATCAGTAACCTTGGAGTTATGGCATGAAACATGTGACAAGGTTTGAAATTGTCCACTCTAGGGTAGCTTGTCACCCCCAACAGTGTTTTTGTTCATCAACAGTCTACAAATTATTATTATTGGCTGAATATTTGAGAGATTAGAAACAGAGAAACATCATGGCAGAAAAAGACCCTATGGCCCATCCAGTCTGCCCAGCCTCCCAATTAATTTAGCATTATAATTCTCATCACTTTCTTAGAGATCCCCTGTATTTATCCCATGCTTTCTTGAAATCATGTGCAGAGATATCCATGACAATGCCTAAAATGTTCAAAATTTTAGGAGTGGAAACTTGGGAGTTACCCCCACAAACACATCAAGATCCCATAAGAGGATTCATTTCTGTTTCCATATTTTTATTTCTGAAGTGTTGAGATTGCTATCAAAATTATCCCGTCTGCCAAGGTCCAGCTAATCTTCCCATTCTAAATGTAATACGTTGGTTCTTTTCTTACCAATCCCATCACACTTTTAGCATTTCCTCTGGTGGCTCCTCCTCTACTACCATTCCACTCTCAATTGGCGTGCCTCAGGGTTCTGTCCTGGGTCCTCTTCTCTTCTCCCGATATACAAATTCCCTTGGTACTTTGATTTCCTCTCATGGATCTTGATATCGTGTTTATGCTGCGGACTCCAGATTAACTCCAGAAATTTCACCAGACATCCAGTATTAGCTCTCAGCTTGCTTGTCTGACATTGCTGCCTGGATGTCTCACTGCCACCTTAAACTCAACGGGGGTCAATATTCAAATCCTATCCATTTATCTAAATTAGCCAGATAGACATTACCGGCTAACTTAGATGGGATATTCAGCAGCACTGCTAAGCTGTTGAATATCCCAGTATTTTGTGCACTTAGATGGATAAGTCATATCATTCTAAGTTTAAACCTGCTATTGAGCAGATTTCATTTAGTCTAAAGTGATCCTGCTAAGGCTGAATATTGCTACTTAACCAGATAACTTCTCTCTACTACAATCTATCCTAAATTCAGGTGCACAACATATCTTTCACCAAAATTGCTATACTCACATAACCCCTCTTCTGAAATTACATTGGCTCTCTGTCTGCTCCTGCATACAGTTCAGTCTCCTCTTTCTCACCTACAAATGCCTTCACTTTGCAGTACCTCCCTACCTCTCCTTTCTTATTGTTCTCTACACCCCTCCTCATGCACTCCGCTAGGGTTGCCAGCTGGCTCCAGATTTTCAGGACAGGTTGATCCAGTCCTGGTTTTACGCCATTGCATGCTGGGACTTATTCTGTTTTCCCTATTGCATTGTTGAAGAAAAGCAAGACTATAGGTACCTGTGTTCATTTGTGTAAAATCAGGACTGGATCACCCTACCCTGAAAATCTGGAGCCACTTGGCAACCCTACACTCCACTCATCAGACAATTCACTCCTATCTGTGCCCTTCTCCTCTACTGCCAATTCCCAACTCTGAGCTTTCCACCTGGCTGTGCTGTGAGCTTAGAATAATCTTCCTGAACTGGTGTGTCTTGCTCCTTCTCTCGCCGTGTTTAAATCCTGTCTAAATAACCACTTTTTTTAAGGCTGCTTTTAAATCTCAGGCCTGATAGTCTGATTTTAGCCTCATTAAATAAATTTCTTTTTATTTTTCATTTCTACTCTTTTTTAACCATTGTCTTACTTTATGAAATGCCCCAAGTCTCTTGTCCTATACGATTATCTTATTAGAGTGTAAGCTCTTTTGAGCAGGGAGTGTCTTTTTTTGTGTGTTGTTCATACAGTGCCATGTATGTCGTGTAACTGTATAGAAATGTTAAGTAGTAGCAGTAAGTAGTAGTAATTCCACAGACTCAACTTGATCTCAGTATTTCCCTTCATATCTTCATATCTATGTATCCTTTCTACTTATCCCAAACATTTTAAATTTCTGTTACTGCTTTGGTCTCTAGATCTTCTACAGGGAAACTGTTATATACTACCACCATCTTTCTGTGAGGAAATATTTACTAATGTTATTGTTGAGCATTATAATATGACCACTTGTTCAAGACCAGTAGCTCCCAAATATGTCCTAGGGTACTTTCAGTTGGTTGTGTTTTCAGGCTATCTATAATGAAAATGCATGAGACATATTTACACACAATTGAGACACTGCATGGAAAAATGTCTCATGTATATTAGTTTGTGTATATTTGGAGGACATGGTCAGTAGATAGATCCTCAGAACGGTTTTGGGAACCAAAGTTCTAGAACCTCCTTTCCCTTAAAAATGTTTGTTTCCTTGCAGGACAAGGTTGAAAAATTGTGATCTTGCAGGGCCAGGTAGCTAAATTCTTCATTAATGAAAGCTATTAATGAAAGTTCATACTATTCTGAACAGGAAAGATAGAAAAATTGAAGAATGCTGTCAAAGACATTATTAGATCTATTGACTTTCCCTGGAATAAACACAAAGGATCCTTGAGTGCGTGGAAGGGATTTTAAAGTTAAATTAGATGGTGTGGATGGACCTACCGGATCGGTTGTGTGGTCTTTTTCTGCTATCAAGTTTCTAGAACTTTTTGGATTACTGCCTTGGAAATAAGGACTCTGAGAAGATACTGGCTTCAGAATGTCAAGTGCCTATGGACAATGTGGGCCTTTCTCAGTTTCTGTGCAACTCGCATGTTGAAAATCTCTCCAGAGCTTCTTTAAATATTAACATCGTGTTTGAAGCAGATGGAGAGAAGATTTTTAAATTGTTTTTGTCTAAAAGAGATATTTTGTGATATTAGAGTATTTACAGAGAGATGAAATGTTACTCAAAATAAGCATAGGAATTTCTTAGAACTGTGTCATGAAGTCCTATCTATAGGAACTTCCTATAAATTGAAATTTCCATGTAAATGTTTAGTGTCATAATCATAAAAAATATATTAATTTTAAATAGGGGGGGGGAAGAGTTGGAACTTAAGCACTTACTTTGCACTTTAAGAAAGTATGCATGTAAGTTCATCCACACAAGTTACGCCCTCAATATTGTGTGGGTGAGTGTGTGCATATACCAGCTAACTTGCTTGGGAATTTTCAACAAAAAGTTTGCTTTGAAAATTCAGGGTAAAGTCTAAACATAAAAGGTGCACGCAGATTTTACACAAGGCTACACAGTTATAAAATTACCTCCACTGTGTCTTTACCATAGCCCCTTCTCCCTCGTCTCTTCTATTGCATTCATTTGGTTTCTTAAATCTCATTTTGTAAGGCTCCATTCTGATACTGCTTCTCTAGACTGCCTCTGCTCCGACTATATCCTTTTATATTTATAACCTCCAAAACTAGACATAATACGAAAGATGAGGTCTCACCTATGACCTGGACACAGACCTTTTTGTCTATGGTTAGGCCTCTCCCTATGCACCCCCATAATCCATCAAACTCTTGTCTCTGCCTTGTCATGCAGGTTAGCTCAATCAGCTTCCTGCCTAATTACCACTTTAAAAAACAACCTTTGGCTGGTCTGATTATCAGCCTCCTATGTGATTCAGTGCCAAAATCCTTAATGAACTCCTTGTGCCACTTCCAGTGCTTATGCATGTTCGCTCTCGAGCATCAAATCAAAATCTATCAAGCCAATGTATGGTTCAGAACAAGACAGTGTATTCAGATGCCAGGAACTCTGCCTGTTTAACAATGCTACAATATGCAATGAGGTTGTTGTTATTGTTGTTTTGGTTTTGTTTCTACCACTTAACAAGTTTTAACTCCAATAAAAGGCCATCACCAGTATTCTGGTCTGTTGGGGGAGTGAAGAGGTTTGAGGGAGAGCCCTACTGGCTTAGTTTTCTGATGGAAAGAGGGAGCAGAGGGTAGGGGTTTACTATTTGGGAGGGGGGTGGATAACTAAGGAGCTGGATGGCCGGGGAAACCTCATTTCGCAGCAACTTTACCATTTTTTTAAATTTATTTTTGGTGGGGTTGCCTCAATTGGCAGCTCTGGGGTGAGCAGGTGATCCAGTAAGACTCCTGGTGAATTTTTACTTAATTCTAGAGGTGCTGTGTTAGGTTGCAGGACCCTTTAAATCTACTGTGGGAGCATCGGGACCCATGCTAAGGTTTCAGTGCTCAAGCAGTAGACTAACATTTTACACAATGGTGTAGATAAAATAACGTGGCTGACAAATTTCTGTCGGCCGTGTTATCTTGTTTACGTAGGGTTAGGAATGCATGAGTTGTTTTACATGGCTTTGCAAAATTCATGCATGCAAATGCCACGCAAAGCACCTCAATTTACTAGGAGTGGGTTTCTGGTCCAAACATCGGGCGATATTGCAATAGGGCAATATCGCATGATATATAGTGTTTATCGCACGATCTACATTATTTAACATGTGTTATAGCTCTATTGCGGCTTGATAAAACTCCCCCTATGTGTGTTATTTCAGGAACAGGTTTCAGCAGGGCAAGTGAGGAGGCAGTGTTAGTTAAACACAAAATAAAGAATGATTGCAGATTTAAAAAAAAAAAAAAAATCACTCTGCAATGATTTTTTAGATATGAATGCCAAAACAAAAGTAATGGGAAAAAACATACCTCAGAAGTGATACATTATTGACTTCCATTCATTTTTCCCTCAGTACAAATCTCAATTGTCACTTTCCAGTGAGTGGAAGCAAACCTGTTCAATAGACACAAGTGCCTATTCATCATTCAAAACACTATAGCAGCTTAACAAAAGTGGTCATTAATGCCTTTTCAACTTTTATGTCATTATCCATTGATCTTGTTCTTAAGATTGCTGGCTTTGCCCCTACATTTCTATATAGATATTTAATCTAGTATTTTAAAAAAGAAAAGTCATATGCATTGGTTAACATTTTCAATTTGTGCATAGAAATGGGCTTGCAGTGGATTCTTTGCACTTTTTCCAACATTTCCCTTAACTTAATTCTGGCTCACAGAGTTCTAACTTCAAAATGAAAACAGAACAAATAATCATCAATTTGCAGAAAGCTATTTTTCTTTCAGCCATCTTTGCATGCATTTTTTCCTGGGTGCATAATGTAATTATTGTTGCATGTACTTATTCGATTTTGGAAATCATGCAATATCAAAATATATACACTCAAATGCCAACGTACAGCAAGGGTGTAGCATGACAGACTGTTTGAACAGGTATGGTATTCACTATTGAAAATGCAGCCCTATGTGACTAACACTTTGATTAAATTCACCCATGTACTATCTTCGTAAGACTTTATGATATCTATGAAAGATGCCACAGCATTTAAAATTAAATTAGCATGGGACAGACTGCTTAGCTTGGATTGCAGCACTATACTCTGTGCTGTAGGAGATCAAGATTTGAATCCCTGAATTTCCTATCCATTCAGGTCCTATGACTCTGGCCTCCCTTGACCAGGACCTCTTACTCAACTGTCCAGTTAATTGATTCCGACCCCCCTCCCTTGATCAACTTTGTGCCCTTCTCCCCCCCCCCCCCTACCCCCCAACCACACCAATTTCTTCAGGCTGCTTGGCCCCTTACTGATACAATCTTATATTGAATTAAATTAGATCTCCTTTCTGTTTTGTTCATTATCTTTTATGCTAGTCTTTTCACCCATCTTGTCCCTTGACTTTTTCCTTCCCTTCCTTCCTTTGTTTGTCCTCTGATCTCTCTTTGTAGCCTTTTTGATACTGTTGGTATGGGCTCCTCTATCCTGCTTTTATGTAATAGTTCCGATCTTTCTCATTGGAAGAGCATGAGATACATAAAAGATGATGATTTTGACGATGGTGGTGGTGTTGGTAGTGTCTGGGCATACCACAGAGGTAACATACAGGGTCATTTATCAAATCATGTTATGGCATTTTCACATGCGTTAAGTGCCATAACGCATGGTATGATGCACATTTTTAAAAGGGGAGGGACTGAGGATGAGTGCAGGGCAGGATTTCTGAAAAAGTGGGCTAGATTCACAAAGTCATAATGTACAATATTGCAAAAAAATAACTACGCTCATTTCAATTGTATTAACCTGTGTGATATGTTACCCAGGTAGAGAGTCCATCTAGCTAGGGTGAGAGAACATTGTACAAATCTCATCTTTGTGTGAGTTTCCTCACTCCAAAGGTCATCACATCTTCACAAGAATGTACTGTTCTGTTCGTACATCTCACTCTGCATGTAAAAGTGGCCCTTAACCCCTACACTACCACCTAAACCTAACCTCAAGTTACTAGGTGGGACTCCTATAGTAGCATAAATAGCTGCTTACTGTGATGCTATCCCAGAGTCTCTGTCTCTGTCTCTCTGTCTCTCTGTCTCTCTCTCTCTATTACCGCAAAGTTAACACACTTTGTGGTAATACCTATGTGAAGTGCTAACATTGCAATAATTAGGAAATTACCATAAAACACATCCCTTTTTCTACTGCATGAAAAATTTACAGCACTTTGATAAATCTAGGCCATAGTTAGGCCCAAGAAGGGAGGAAAGATGGCTGCCACTGCTGAGGGGCTCCTTTCAGTCAATGAACGGGACTGAGATTACACCTCGTAGGAGGCTCACCATTCAGGAGGGGAAGGGTTTCCTGAGCTGCTCTGTCATGCCATCTGAGCCAAGGAGAGGGAATTGCTGCACAGAGAAAGAGATAACGACCAAAATTAAAAGGAAATTTAAACTGGAGTGCATTATAGCATTCCTATTATGTTTGGCAGGCACAATGTTCTTATAATAATATGGTGAATAAATAAGCACATGATTCATTTAAGTATTTTTGGTTATCATGGTTTGTCACATACCTCATTTCTAAATATATTATAATATGTACAGTTTTGAAAACTTGACCCAGAACTACATTAAAGTGTAATGTGTGACATGCAGTTGAGTGGAACAGGATGTGTAGTACATATTCTAAACTTTGATCCAACTTGTAATTATTCAGCAGAAAGCAACAGAATCAGCAACAACTTCCAAATTAACATTAAAGGTTCTGGCATGAAATTCTAAAAATATTGTAGAATACAGCATAGTGAATTAACCTATCCCCCAGCGATCAGAATTGAAGCTGGCTTTTGGAAATGGAAAGCTATATCACTTTTGTTTTTGCTGACATGTTAGAAAAGATTAATCACTTTATTTGTTGTTCTTTCATTTTGTAATAAAAGAAAAATTCACAGTAGAGTGACACTAATGCTGAGTGAAAAACATCAATAGTAAAACCACAAAGCTTTAATACAAACAGAGCTATATTACAGGTATTGCAGAGCCACACTATGTAAACTGCAGAATAATACATTATGTGGGCTCCAGAGAATTAATGAAGAACAATTTCATCCAAGGCATCCAACGACACAATAAATCACGAGCTTCACTGGTTCATAAATAGTCCACAAACCCTGAGAAGGAATGATTTCACTGCAATTGATTTAGGACATATATCTTATTTGTATAACATATGGGAAATGAATTATCCCCAAACTCGTTTTGTGTATTTGGTTAGCCAGCCACCTGCCCTTTGTTCTTTCACCCATTGCATAGAAACTCACGGCTTTTTTTTATCATCCGTTACTGCTCTGGGTATAAACGACCATGTTATCTTCTTCCACTGAAAGGCGTAGCATTGATATAGAGTGCTAGGTTTTCAAAAATAGGCCAAACAAATGCTCAAGCGAAAGACTTACCTTTTGTGGTGCATGTGTAGAAGACACATATTAAGGAGACAGGAAAACTGACGAAGATATTCAGTTTAAACCAGCTTTGTATGAAACCAGATGTGTTGCAAGAACAGTGTTAAAAACTGTAATATAGTTACAATATAATTGGTGTTTCTTTTCTCCATGATCTTATTTAATTATTATTATCATTATTATTATTAATAATAATAATAATAATAATAATAATAATAATAATAATAAACAATAGTTCTTTTTACAAATATTTTGTATTTATTTCTTGCTCCTCGGGTTACTTTCTGCTGTACAATAAAAACCTCTTGTCTCTTGTGTCCATCACTGCTGAGACCCTACCTGTTGTGGTGAGTCCCCACAGGACTCCTCCCTGTGAGTGGAGTCAGCTCTCACCACGACCCAAGAGCCCGCATCCAAGCTCAAGTATAACAGATTGCTAACTCCATGGACCCGGTTCAGCTCTCAGCCTTACAGGCCATCCCTGGTCTGGCCCAATGAATTTCGGAGCAACAGAGGACTCTTGAGACATTGGTGGCTGCTTTTAATCAGCTGAAAACCAGACTGAGTACTTCTTCTACTTCTGACCAGAATGCTTCACCCCTGGTGGTTACAAGGCATACTACAGTTCCTTTGCCTGCCCCTACTTGTTTCTCAGGAGACTCCCTGTTGTGTATGGGCTTTCTAAATCAGTGTTGTATACACTTCTCCTTACAACCGTCGTACTTTCCTACTGCTGTTACCAAGACGAAGTATATCCTGTCCTTGTTGGATGGAAAAGCCCTGGCCTGGGCTTCACCTCTTTGGGAACACAATGACCCAGTCCTAAATGACTTGCCTGGGTTTCTGGCACTCTTCAAGTCAGTATTTGATGACCCCATTCACCAGTCTATAGCCGGTTCTGCACTCCTACACCTTCAGCAAGGAACCAAGCCCCTCCCGGACTATGTGATCAAATTTAAAACCCTGTCTTCTGAGCTCCTATGGGATTCAGGTTGTTTGCGAACTATCTTCTTAGAAGGCCTCAACTCCCGTATAAAAGATGAACTTGCTGCACGTGAGTTGCCTGATATGCTCAGCTCTCTTATGGACCTCGCTGAACAGATTGACCGCTGTATACGAGAGCACACTGCTGAGGTAAAACCTTTCAAGACACACTCCCAGAGAAACCCGCTCTCATCCCTTGCCTTCAGCTCTGGTCCAGTCTTTACCCAATCCTGAAGAAGAAGATGAATCCATGCAACTAGGCCGTAGCCACTTAACCGCCAAGGAGAGGCGCTATCACAAAAAGATGGGCCTCTGCACGTATTGCGGGAAAACTGGCCATGCAGTCCAAACCTGTCCTATCTGTCCAAGAAACACGCAGACCTAGGATCCACCGGAGGACTCTCCCTAGGTCTGACTGCACCATCTCTTCCACTGACTCTCCCGGTCTCCATCATCTCTGGGCCTCTCAAATTTGCCACACAAGTACTAGTTGACTCTGGTGCAGGTGGGAATTGTATTCTTAAAAGATTGGTAGAGCACCTACGAATTCCTACCGAACCAGTACCCACACCGCTCCTTCTTTCTTCCATACACGGTGAGCCACTGCCAGGAGAAGTCTTGCTCACCACACAACCCATTTGCCTATGCACTGGATCTCTGCATACCAAGACCATCACTTTTCTGATCCTCGAGAAAGCTATTCATCCCATTGTGCTTGGCATACCATGGTTACAAGACCACTTTCCCCAGGGGCCTTGAAAAAGGGGATGGGAGGGGGCGGGTTAGGGTCAGAGGCTCCCAGCACAGCGGCCATTTGCTGCTGTACCGGGGGATTGTGTGCCAGCAAGATGCTGGCACATGCAACAAGTAGGACAAAGGTCCGGGGTGGGGGGGTGTCTACATTAGGGCTAGGGAATGGGAGGGTTAGGGGAAGGGAGGTTAGGTTAGGGGGTTGGGAAGTTCCCTCCCAGGTCGCTCTGAAATCGGAGCAGCCTGAAACATAGAAACATAGAAACATAGAAATGACGGCAGAAGAAGACCAAATGGCCCATCTAGTCTGCCCAGCAAGCTTCACACATATTTTCTCTCATACTTATCTGTTTCTCTTAGCTCTTGGTTCTATTTCCCTTCCATCCCCATCTTTAATGTAGAGAGCAGTGATGGAGCTGCATCCAAGTGAAATATCTAGCTTGATTAGTTTGGGGTAGTAGCCGTCGCAATAAGCAAGCTGCACCCATGCTTATTTGTTTTACCCAGACTATGTTATTAGCCCTTATTGGTTGTTTTTCTTCTCCCCTGCCGTTGAAGCAGGGAGCTATGCTGGATATGCGTGACGTATAAGTCTTCTCCCATGCCGTTGAAGCAGAGAGCCATGCTGGATGTGCATCGAAAGTGAAGTATCAGGCCCATTTGGTTTGGGGTAGTAACCGCCGTAACAAGCCAGCTACTCCCCGCTTTGTGAGTGCGAACCCTCTTTTCTTTTCCCCTGCCGTTGAATCAGAGAACTATGCTGTATATGCATTGAAAGTGAAGTATCAGGCTTATTTGATTTGGGGTAGTAACCGCCGTAACAAGCCAGCTATTCCCCTCTTTGTGAGTGTGAATCCTTTTTTCCACATTTCCTCTTGCTGTTGAAGCTTAGAGCGATGTTGGAGTCAAGCCTGTGTATGTTTATTTAATAAGGGTATTGACTCCAGGCAGTAGCCATCATTCTGGCGAGTCACCCACTCTTCATTGGCAGCCTCTTGACTTTATGGATCCACAGTGTTTATCCCACGCCCCTTTGAAGTCCTTCACAGTTCTGGTCTTCACCACATCCTCCGGAAGGGCATTCCAGGCATCCACCACCCTCTCCGTGAAGAAATACTTCCTGACATTGGTTCTGAATCTTCCTCCCTGGAGCTTCAAATCGTGACCCCTGGTTCTGCTGATTTTTTTCCTTAGGAAAAGGTTTGTCGTTGTCTTTTGATCATTAACACCTTTCAAGTATCTGAAAGTCTGTATCATATCACCTCTGCTCCTCCTTTCCTCCAGGGTGTACATATTTAGATTCTTCAATCTCTCCTCGTACGTCATCCGATGAAGATCCTCCACCTTCCTGGTCGCCCTTCTCTGTACCGCCTCCATCTTGTCTTTGTCTTTTTGAAGGTACGGTCTCCAGAACTGAACACAGTACTCCAGGTGAGGCCTCACCAAGGACCTGTACAAGGGAATAATCACTTCCCTTTTCTTACTCGATATTCCTCTCTCTATGCAGCCCAGCATTCTTCTGGCTTTAGCTATCGCCTTGTCGCATTGTTTCGCCGACTTCAGATCATTAGACACCATCACCCCAAGGTCCCTCTCCTGCTCCATGCACATCAGCCTTTCCCCCCCCATTAAATACAGTTCATTTGGATTTCCACTCCCCATATGCATGACTTTGCACTTCTTGGCATTGAATCTCAGCTGCCATATCTTCGACCACTCTTCCAGTTTCCTTAGATCCCGTCTCATTCTCTCCACTCCTTCCGGCGTGTCCACTCTGTTGCAGATCTTAGTGTCATCTGCAAAAAGACAAACCTTACCTTCTATCCCGTCCGCAATGTCGCTCACAAAGATATTGAACAGGACCGGTCCCAACACCGATCCTTGCGGTACACCACTTAAAACCGCTCTCTCTTCAGAGAAGGTTCCATTTACCATCACACATTGTCTTCTGTCCGTCAACCAATTTGCAATCCAGGTCACCACCTCGACACTCACTCCCAAGCTTCTCGTTTTATTCACCAGTCTCCTGTGCGGAACCGTATCAAAAGCTTTGCTGAAATCCAAGTATATGATATCGAGCGCTCTTCCTCTATCCAATTCCTTGGTTACCCAGTCAAAAAAGTCAATCAGATTTGTCTGACAGGATCTTCCTCTGGTGAATCCATGCTGCCTCTGGTCCATCAATTCTCTGGACTGTAGATAGTTCACTATTCTCTCTTTCAACAGTGACTCCATTACTTTTCCCACCACTGAAGTGAGGCTAACCGGTCTGTAGTTACCAGCCTCCTCTCTGTTCCCACTCTTGTGAAGCGGGACCACCACCGCTCTTCTCCAATCACTCGGCACCACTCCCGTTTCTAGGGATCTATTGAACAGGTCGCACAGCGGTCCCGCCAGCACATCTCTGAGCTCCCTCAATATCCTTGGATGAATCCCATCAGGCCCCATGGCTTTGTCCACTTTCAGATTCTTTAGCTCTTCCCATACATTATCTACTGTAAATGGATTTTCCTCTGTTCTGCTTCCCTCCAGTTTCTTGTTGTGTAGAGATGGTCCTTCTCCAGGGTCTTCTTTAGTGAACACAGAGCTGAAGTATTCGTTTAATATTTCTGCCATTTCTTCGTCTCCCTCCACACATTGATCATTTCCACCTTTCAATTTCACTATACCACTTTGGACCTTTCTCTTTTCGCTGATGTATCTGAAAAATGTTTTGTCACCATATTTTATCTCCTTGGCAATCCTCTCTTCTGCTTGACTTTTTGCCAACTTGATTAATTTCTTTGTCTCCCTCAGTTGATACAAATATTCTTCTTTGTGCTCCTTCCTTTGGGATCTTTTGTATTTCTTGTATGCAGTTCTTTTAGCTTTAATTTTGTCAGCCACCTCCTTTGAGAACCAGATAGGTTTCATTTTTCTTTTGCTTTTCTTTACATTTCTAACATATAGAGCAGTTGCCTTGGCGATTGCTCCTTTTAGATTGGTCCACTGTTGATCCACATCTCTCTCATTTTCCCATCCATTTAGTTCTTCCTCTAGGTACTTCCCCATTTCCTCAAAGTCTGTGTTTTTGAACTGTAAAACTCTGGTCTTTGTGCTCCTTTTCCATATTCTTTTAGTGATATTAAACCATACCGTTTGATGATCACTGGTGCTGAGGTGGGCGCCCACCTTGACATCAGAGACGATTTCTCCATTATTGAGCACTAAGTCGAGAATAGTTCCTTCTCTCGTGGGTTCCAATACCATTTGTTTGAACAAAGATACTTGCATGGCATCCAGTATTGCTCTACTGTTTTTAGATTCTGCAGATGGGATTTTCCAGTCTACATCTGGCATATTAAAGTCACCAATGATCACCACTTCCCCTTTCTTACCTATCTTATGGATGTCTTCAACCAGATCTCTGTCCAGCTCTTCCTTTTGGTTTGGAGGCCTGTAAACCACTCCAATATAAATGGATGCTCCATCATCTGTTTTTAGGTCTACCCATAGTGCTTCTTCCTTGCCCCAACTTCCTTGCAGCTCAGATGCTTGGATATTATTTCTGACATAAAGAGCCACACCTCCCCCTTTTCTATCCACTCTGTCCTTCCTTAACAAATTATAGCCTGGTATTGCCGTACCCCAATCATGAGATTCTGTGAACCATGTCTCTGTGATAGCAACGATGTCCAGTTCTGCCTCTGTCATTAGGGCCTGCAGATCTGGGATTTTATTTCCCAAACTATGAGCATTTGTAGTCATAGCTTTCCAGGTACTCTCTTTACGGTTATTGCTTTTCCTGTACTCCTTATGAGACTTTAGTTGAGATTTGTTATTCACTTTACTTGTTCCTTTTGCAGTTGTGCCATTGATGACAGAGTTATCCATCTCAATGTTTTTCTCTAGAATTTCTTCAGTTAATATAGGGAGGGCTTTATGTTCTTGTTGCATTTGATACTGTGTGTGTCTCCTTGTTACAGGTCTAATTGTACCAGAGCCCACTGTGATCCTGTTTTTTAATGATTTACTTGATGAACTGATTGAGTGGGGGGGTATACTTGTTGGCTTCCCATCTGTCAAGAATGGGTGACTGTGGGACACATGTGTTATCCTACCTGAGTCTACTGTATTTCTTTTTCTTGACTCCTGGTTATTCTTTGGTGTTGGGGAATTATTTTCTGAGTAATGCAATATGGGTGTAATTCTTTATAAATCGTTATAAATCATTAGAATCGTGAGCCGGCACACTAAAACCCCCTAAAACCCACCCCCGACCCTTTAAATTAAATCCCCCACCCTCCCGAACCCCCCCCCCCCCAATAACTTAAATAACCTGCGGGTCCAGCGGCGGTCCGGAACGGCAGCGGTCCGGAACGGGCTCCTGCTCCTGAATCTTGTCGTCTTCAGCCGGCGCCATTTTCCAAAATGGCGCCGAAAAATGGCGGCGGCCATAGACGTTTTCGTACGGAAAATGGCGCCGGCAGGAGATCGACTGCAGGAGGTCGTTCAGCGAGGCGCCGGAACCCTCGCTGAACGACCTCCTGCAGTCGATCTCCTGCCGGCGCCATTTTCCGTATGGAAAATGGCGCCGGCCATACGCGTATGGCCGGCGCCATTTTCCGTACGAAAACGATTCGCGGCGGGAAATCGCTCCCTGACCCCCGCTGGACCTCTAGGAACTTTTGGCCAGCTTGTGGGGGGCCTCCTGACCCCCACGAGACTTGCCAAAAGTCCAGCGGGGGTCCGGAAGGACCTCCTGCCGTCCAATCTTTTTCGTCTATGGCCGCCGCCATTTTTCGGCGCCATTTTGGAAAATGGCGCCGGCTGAAGACGACAAGATTCAGGAGCAGGAGCCCGTTCCGGACCGCTGCCGTTCCGGACCGCCGCTGGACCCGCAGGTTATTTAAGTTATTTGGGGGGGGTTCGGGAGGGTGGGGGATTTAATTTAAAGGGTCGGGGGTGGGTTTTAGGGGGTTTTAATGTGCCGGTTTTTCGATTTTTCGATTTTTCGATTTTTAACGATTTTTAACGATTTTTCATGATATTTTACCCCCCCAAACGGCAACAATACGATTCCCTCCCCCTCCCAGCCGAAATCGATCGTTAAGACGATCGAGGACACGATTCACATCCCTACTAGTTACTCTGAGATAACTGGTAGTTGATTATCTCTCCCTTTCTAATATAGTTATCCCAGTCTTCTGAGGCTGATTTTGGGGCAAGAAATTGAGAGCCTTGTTTTAATTGTGATTACTAACATACACATTCAACACTAATCTGCCATATACTTCAGGGCTTCTACTCTGCCATATATTTCAGGGCTTCTACTATATTTCTTTCCCTATTTCTTGCTCTAAAATTCTGTGTTAATCCTGTCCACTCAGCTCTTAAACCATCTACAGAATTCAGCAGCAGTATTTGACCATTATCCCTGTATTTGTTACTCACTGAAATTATTCAATTAGCCTGGTCTGACCATGCATTAATACCGTTCATAAAAGGAGAAGATGATTTCCTTGGTATCAAAGATCAGCAAAAGATTAAATTGACTTGTAAAAAAAATATATATTTTAGCCACTAATATGATAGCCAAATTAGATTATTGGCTTCTTAACTGTAAAGATACTACAATTAATGAACTAGATAAAAGTGAGATACTGCACTTGTCCAAGTCATAGATTTCTCTGCCAATGTACTAAATTGAAGAGGGACTTTTTAAGGTCCAGACTGGCAGGAGAGGAAGGCAGCTCAACATAGAAGAAATTGAAATTTGGAGAGAGTGTACCACAGTCACCTGTTCTTCTCCCTTTCGTTTTGGAGCAGAGGGAAAAGGTGGAAGTGTCACCCAAGACTGGCATTATTTGGGCAGGAGTAGCAGAAATGCAACACCCAAGCCCAGCAGTGCACTCCACTTTGTTTCCTGTTCCTGATGCAATGAAGGCAGAATGTGCAGCAGCTGATACTGAGGAAGAATCTTTTCTGGGATCATCTGAATTAGGAGATATTGAAGAGTTAGCAGCCAAAGAGAATGTGAGAAGTATAATTAGTAGCATCTTAGCCTCTTCAATTTAGGTATATGACTATCTTTTTTATTGCTGCTCCTGCCAAAGCTGCCAACCCTGACAACATCCTCTCCTCTCTCTTTTCATGATATGATAGAATTTGTTGAAGTGCACTGCCCATTGGGGATTTGTATAATACAAATGAATTTATTATGATACCCCCACTCCAAATACCACTCACTGTATAGAGAACTATCTGTATCTGTCTCTGTCTCTCTCTGTCTCTCTCTCTCTCACACACACACACACACATAAGAACATAAGAAATTGCCATGCTGGGTCAGACCAAAGGTCCATCAAGCCCAGCATCCTGTTTCCAACAGAGGCCAAAAACCAGGCCACAAGAACCTGGCAATTACCCAAACACTAAGAAGAACCCATGCTACTGATGCAATCATTAGCAGTGGCTATTCCCTAAGTAAACTTGATTAATAGCCTTTAATGGACTTCTCCAAGAACTTATCCAAACCTTTTTTGAACCCAGCTACACTAACTGCACTAACCACATCCTCTAGCAACAAATTCCAGAGCTTAATTGTGCGTTGAGTGAAAAAGAATTTTCTCTGATTAGTCTTAAATGTGCTACTTGCTAACTTCATGGAGTGCCCCTTAGCCACGCACACATACACACACACACATTATGTTTGTGTGCTGTACTGTGTGCCCTAGTGTTGACTGATTTCACACCCAAATAAACCTGTTAACACTAAAATACTGGCAGCCTGGAAAGACTCTGTGAGTGTTGTGGTGTCTCAGTTTAGTGAACCCTTGGGCCGACCTGCAAGAGACTGGGAAAGGTGTTCAACTGTCTCTAGGTAAACACAGGCCGGGAGGCAGATGTCAGGCTGGATGTGGACGATGCTCTTCACCCTGGAAGCTGGTGCTCCCCCGGGAGAAGCCCGTAGGAGCCCAGCTGCTGGGACTTAGGTGAGGTTTCACCCCTGGAAGCCAGAGCCCCCCCCCCCCCCCCCCCCGGGAGGAGCCCGTAGGAGCCTGGCCACTGGGACTTAGGCGAGTGGTGGAACCAAGACAGGAGCAGGCAGGCTGGTGAACTAGAACCAGACTGAAGTGTAGCAAGACTCGGGAACTGGAAACAGGCAGGAACTGTAGCAAGACTCGGGTACTGGAACCAGGCAGGAACTGTAGCAAGACTCGGGAACTGGAACCAGGCAGGAACTGTAGCAAGACTCGGGTACTGGAACCAGGCAGGAACTGTAGCAAGACTCGGGTACTGGAACCAGGCAGGAACTGTAGCAAGCAGGAACGGAGCAAGTTCAGGAAGGCAACCCACTCCGGGGCACGGAGCAACTGGGAACTGCAAGGTAACCCCATTGCAAGGCGAAGACTGAGTGTCCGCGGCCAACTTATCAAGGCCATGGCGTCTGACGTCAGGAATTGGGTAGAGTCACCAGTGGCGGGAACGGGCCTAGAAAGGCGTCCAAATTACGTGCATGTGCACCTAGGAGCAGGGCGTCCATTGGAGGTTCCCCGGCGGCATTGCCCCCACGGGGACGCCGCTGAACAGGCTGTGAACTTTGCCAACAGAAGTGGGAATGGGTCCAGGAATGTGGAGGTAAGGGCCTGGTCGCGGTTCTCGCAACCGGGACCGTAACATGTGAGTATGTCCTGCTCACCACATTGGTGACCAGACAGACACAGAATTACTAGCACTGGTGCAACAACCATCTTCACACTATTTCCCATCATGATTCTCCCCCAGAGAAGAGAAAAATCAAAATCAGCGTCAATGCACTGCCTCTCATTCTGGTACAATAAGTGTATGTGACCACTGCAGCATAGAGAAGAGCAGAAGCATCCCTTTACCAGTGCCAAATACCAATGTTTGTAAGCTTTTTTGAAATTTTGTAAAAGCTTCTAGTAGTATGTCCTTCTCTGCCAACAGCTAGAGAGAAAATTCAGAGCTTCTTGGACATGCTCAGGCTTTACAGAGGGAAGATGTCAGTGTTACTTGATCCAGATAGTAGCTATAGGCTATTTTAAAAGATGAATTGTCCTCCGGCTAGATTCCTTACCAATGTGTCCTACCTCAGCTCTGACAAGACTCTGACAAGGTGGTGAAGTTGCATAGGCAAGAACTGATTGCTGCACTTACCAGTTTTGCTTTTCTCAGCAGTACACACTACAGCCATAGATTTCAATGGGCCATACAAATGAATGGGAAACATAAACGAATGGGATGAAGTTTATTTATTTCATTTATTGGACCCCTCATTTGTTTTTGAGGGCCACAAATAAAACAAATATGGCTCATTTGTTGTGTTTCACTTATTTGATTCAAATGAATGTTCAGCTCTAGTAAATGTAGAAGTGATTCTGCACTGGAAGTAGCCTAAATGCCGACTTTATATCCACCTTGGCAAATAAGGCACCCTTACCACAGTCCAGGATTATATTGTGCCTCAATCAAAAGTGGAAAATTGTATAAATCAATACTTTTGATCCAGGTAATCATTGACTCTGGAACTCACTGAGAAGAGCAAATTATGAATTAACCTGAATTTTCCCTTTTTCTTATGTACCAGCCTAATACAGGAAATTGTAAACAGGATGAAATAAGGGGACTGAAAAGGGTCCACTAACTGCCCTAGCTCTAGTACTTTGTCTATTTTTTGCTAGGCTATGTCACCCATTTCTTGAATAGGATGAACATTCTGTGGTACCCTGCTCAAAATCCTGCACAGGGGATTACAAAACCAAAATGAAGCACATGCTCCAAAAATCTTGCGTCATCTTTCATCAGGTACTACTCTAACCAAGGACACAGGCATACTCCTGCTTGAAGGGACTTGTGTTGGCCCAGCGATTGACAAAGTGTGGCTGGGTGACCATTGCTTCCACGCTTGGCACATCTGTGACTGAATCTGCATGCTGCTGTCATGCACACCTCCCTGCATTGAAGAGCTTACATGGTTATGGGGTGCCTGCCCTAGCTGGAACTGTCAGGCCTGCATAAATTGGCTGCCCACTTAGTAAGACCAGAACACTGGATCTGGCTATTAATGAGAAATGCCTGCCCATAGGATTCCAAAAGGTCAGTGGCTGATGCTGCATCATTTCATTCAACCAGAGGTCAAAATCTTTGAAACTCCATGGTGCTGACTTTTCACTTACTAATTTCTTTTGGAATTTTTCATCACAGTTAAGCCAAGCCCAAACCCCTCAGGAGGTAATTTTCCAAGGAGTTACGCAAGTAAATGTAATATGCTATTGTAGCAATTTTCAAAAGTCCAATTACTTGAGTAAAGTGCAATTAAACACGTAAAACCCAATTTTAAATGTGTGAATGCTTTTTAACATCAGTTTCTTTTTTACCATCTTTCAAAAGACGACTGACCATAATACGTAATTAAGTTATGAGAGTTGTCATCCTCAGTGTTTGAGGGATAGTATTCCTTTTGGGCAATTTGTGTGTTTAAGATGACTTTGTTCGTTTGTTCAATAGTATAAGTGTTGAGCGGTAGAAATGCGTGAATGCTTCTTTCAGAGGGGTTATCCTGTTACAGTATTAAATCGAGCTATGAAGTGAGCCCATTGGAATGATAAACTCTTGTAAATACAGCACAAAATAAAATGGTGCAAAAGCTTGCCTGTGTTTTGCCTTTTTCTCCATCTATTTATAAGGAAGCTACAAGTATAAGAAAACATTTGCATGTTTTATGACTCCATAAGATCTTTGTTGAAAAAACTGATGATTGCATACCAGAGAGGGAACATTTTTAAAGATCAAATAGTTTGGTCCTTGTATACTGAAGGGAGGGGGTGCCCAAACTGATGTGGTGAGGCACTTCGCTTGTGGGGGTTGTTCAGTTTGTGCTCAATTGCATTCAAATATGAATTTACCTTTTCCTAAATTGTGTAGGTTTAAAGCTAGGGTGAGAACAACGTGTTCTTCTAGTAAATTAATTTATGTAATCTGATGTCCCTGTCATTTAATCTATGTAGGTAAAACAATGTGGCAGTTTAAAACTCATATGATTGAGCATCGGAGAGCGATAAAATGTAAAAAGATAGAAGCTCCTCTGGTGCAACAATGCCTAGATTTTGAACATAACTTTGAAGATCTATTTTTTTACAGTTATTGAAATGTTGAAGGTTGATGGCAGGGGTGGAGATCATAATCGTAGACTTTTACAAATTGAACAGCATTGGATGTTCGTTTTAAAGATTTAAAATAGATACCTGGTAGGTCTCAATATAGATGTGGATTGGTCAGTGTTCTAGGATAGAGTTGTGATTGGTGCAATTTAAGGATTGGTGTTAGTTTAAAAGGGAATAAAGGACAGCATCTAGTGAGTGTTTCCACCCATTTCTTGTGAGCCTGAGAAGGAACCTTCAGGTGGTAATAGAGGGTAAGTTCCATGAGAGTAGTTTTTTAGTATAAGTTTATGTTGTCAAAAATGTTAAAAATTGTGTTAATAGATATTGTTTTATGTTCTTTCTAGAGAAACTTTTGTTCCCCTGAAGGAAGCATATAATGCCGAAACGTTGTCAATGACAGGATTTTGTGTGACTGAGGTTTGAACACCACTCTTGTGGAGTAGGAGAAGTACTGTTCTTATGGAGTAGGAGAAAAGGAAAATGTGTGCGGTATCAGATACGTGTGGTATAAAAAATGAATAAAGAAAGAAAATTTGTGTATGATAAGATAATTGTTTCAGATAGGTCTCAGCAAATTAGAAAGGTTTTGAAACATTGTTTTTAAGGGCAGTGAATCTTTTATTTATTTTTATTTAAGCGTTTTTTTATACCGAGGTATAGCTGGCAGCCTTCACTCCGGTTTACAAATATAACAACCTATTACATTTAACAGTACAACTGAAAACAGTAAAACAGAAGAGCTTACATATTATAAACAGCTTCAACGTTTACAACAGGGTATATCTGTGATCTAAAACTATGTATGTTCTGGCATTGAGCGTTCTGTGTCCTAGTCTTAGTAGTGTCGTTGCATATCCGACAAGGATATGCATGAGCTATGTTATGTGATATTAATCAATACCATCTTTGAATGTTTTACTGAATATCCATGTTTTGAGCTCTTTTTAAAATGATTTAATGTTTCTTTGTGAGCTCAAGTGTTCTGGTAGTGAGTTCCATAATTTCGGACCAGCGATGGATATGGCTATGTTCCTTGTGAGTGATAAACAAAATAAATGTTTTTGGATAGGTGAGGTGTGAATGGGAATAATTATGACATGAATGAGGTGCTCTTGCATATCATACTGGTTGAAGCCTATTGCAGGCAAGAGCCTGTGGATTATTCTGCAAAGAGCACAATTTTTTCTGATACTGATTTCCTATAGTTTTGAATTTTATAATTAATTAATTTGTTTCCTCGTTGGAAAGACATTAAATGCCAATGTGTTACCATAACCATGACCCTTACCTCGTTAGAATAGTGAAAGCAAACTAATGTTATTATGGTCTCTGCTTAGTCATCATTTTATACATATTTACAAGACCATGAATATCAAATACTTAGTGTCTGTGGAGGTATTTTCAAAGATTTATGTTTGTAAAACTAGCTTATACACATATAAGTAGACTGTACTCATATAATCACTATTTTCCCAACTTGAAAAGTACTTTAGGTTTCGCATGCAGATATATGTGCAAAATAATTGGGGGGAGGGGTTTCTAGGGCAGGGTCAACAGTTACATTTGGCAACTTCCTTGCATAATTTTACACCTGCTAATTATATTCCATAATTCATATCAAACAAGTTATTGTGTAGTACTGGCTGGGTGGGAGGTCTGGGTGAACTGGTGGGCTGTTCAGGCTAAAGAACGAGGAGGCTCTCGATGACCTGGAGAAGGACTGGGCGAACTGGTAGATGAACCGGACAACTGGTATTTTCAATTAAGTGCGCATGTTTTAAAATATAGTAATTGGGTTTTAGTTCAGCAAGTCCTTCTTTTCACATGCAGAATATACACATCTATATTTTTGAAATTGATAGCAAAAGTATGTGCATTCAATGCATTGAAATATTTGTTTTCAATGCACTGCATGTATTTTCATGTAAGCATATATATATGTGTATCTTGCAAAGTAGATATATGCATATTTTATAATATGTGTGCTCCTGATCAGTGCAAGTTATATAATAGTATCATAGATCTCCATGTGACCTCATACTGTATGTGCATATATGTGGCCACAGGGAGTTGCTTGAAAGTTACCCTCTGGGTCTTCATACAATATCAGATCTGTACCTATTCTAAGATCTCTCTTTAGACATTCATATCAATATGAGCTTCCTCGTTTTTCTATGTACGGTGACTTAGATTGAAATGCATGTTGGATGTTGTAGTCTTGCATATCAGTAAGACATTTGACATTGTTCTATAGAGGTAGCTCATAATTAAGTTGAGCAATTTGGGGTTATATCCTATGAACTGGCCAAGCAAATAAGCAACAGAAGACAGAGATAAATGGAGTTTGTGCCAAAGAAAGGGGAGCGCCTCAGGGAACAGTACTGGGACAGTCACTTTTTATAATATATTTATACATGATTTTGTAGAGGGGCTGGTAGGAAAGGTTTGTCTTTTTACAGATGATTAATAAATATGTACTAGGATAGACACTCCAGATGGAGTAGAAAAAAATGAGGAGTTCTCTATGATATCTTGAGGAATGGTCATGCATTTGAGGCACAGAATTCAATAGAGAACAATATAACCACAAAACAATGTCTGAGTACAGTGGTCAGAGGCAAATGAATTCTGGGGTACCTAGACAGAAGTATTAATAGAAGAAAAAAGGAATAATGCTGGTGTACAGATCATTGGTGAAATCTTTTCTTTGGATTTGCTTTGGAATTTTGCATGTTTTGTTGGGTTTTTTTTTATTGTTTTATTAACTATTCAATACA
This sequence comes from Rhinatrema bivittatum, assembly GCF_901001135.1. Taxonomy (NCBI): domain Eukaryota; kingdom Metazoa; phylum Chordata; class Amphibia; order Gymnophiona; family Rhinatrematidae; genus Rhinatrema; species Rhinatrema bivittatum. The sequence continues at coordinate 32,182,971 of NC_042615.1, read as the reverse complement.
GAGGCTTGGACACAGCAAGCAAGAATAAATCTGTACAGATTTGAAGCCTATATAGTTCTCCAAATCTGCCTTCTCATGACTTCCATATTAAAGCAGAAATCTCAGGCTGCGAAAATGAAACAATAATTTTTTGACTGGTTTGCTGCAGTATAATATAATTTACCTTGGAGAGGCATTCTATTTCAATATGAGAAAATTAAATTTCATCCAATGTAATTTAACATTGTATGTCTCAAAATACTGTACAGCATATCATAGGACATTGTCAATTAAAACATTTTGCTATTTTATAACTTTGAAAATATTTCTATACAGCAGATCAGTTCAGTAGAAGGATGCAGGATCCTGTACTCCATACTGGAGCGGAAGAAGAAGAGAAGATTTTATCTAAGACAATGGGGCCGATGCAATAATGTTCACGTAAAGCGGGTGCTGACTTTTCAGCACCTGCTTTCTTAACGCACGCAGGGCGACCCTAGCGCCTCCTTTCTAACGCGACCTGCCGTGGCTGCCGATTATGAAGACCGACGCTGGTAAGCTTGGTAATCCTGCCTGTCTGCCAGTAATGAAAATCGCTGTATTTTTACTTTAAAAAAAAGAAGTACAGAAAAGCAGTTTTTTTCTGCTTTTCTGTACTTCTTTTACCTGCGTTCAGCTATTAACGCCTTCTCCAGGCAGGTGTTAATAGCTGAGCGATAAATGTGTGTCTGAGATGCACATTTATATTTTTGCATGCGGAGTGAATGAGTAATAGACTCATTCCCATGCATTTGCATGTGATGAGCGCTATCTCATTCACTCCGCGTCAGATGCGCGTTAAATAGGCGCTAATCCCCAGCTGATCGCACTGTATTGCATCGGCCCCAGTATCATTAGTATCCTACTCTTATTTGGTACCAGTATCCTTAAAATATTCATAGGTTGTAGAGACAAAGATTTAGCATTTATTGAAAAAGATAATGCAAAGATCCTTGTAAGCATGTAGTTATTGGTTTGTGATAGGTTACTGATACCACCGCCAGCAACAGATAATGTGTCCCATAGAAATATAAGTTTGAAGCATTAGGTTTAACTTTCAAATGCCTAATTAAGATGTACACAGTTAAGAAAAAGTGTTATGTGGGTAGAATAATAGAAAGCACGTAAGTGTATTTTCAGCTGCCTTAAAGAATATGTATACTTTCATAATGCACATACTTTTATCCTCATTAAAAAGATTCATTCTGATAGGAATTTCAGAAGCATGGTTGAAAAGAATACAATAATATTTAATTATAAAAATATATGTGCTTAGTAGGGATGTGAATCATTTTTCTAATGAATTGAAATATCATACGATATTTCTAAATTCATTAATAAATCTGATAAAAAAAGAAACAATCACTTTTCACCCCAAATTTTTGTAAAAATCATTTTTTGGGTTAGTGCGCGCTAACTCATGTTAGCGCGCAATAACAAAAGGGCCAGATTTTATAAAGTTGCGCGAACACGTACTTTTCTTCACGCACAAGGCGCGAACAAAAGTATGCGGGATTTTAATAGATACGCGCATAGCCACGCATATCCATTAAAATCCAGGGTCGGGGCGCGCAAGGCTGCCCAAAATCGGCAGCCTGCACGCACCAAGCTGCGTAGCCTGCCTCCGTTCACTCTGAGGCCATTCCGATTTCGGAGCGGCCTCGGAGGGAACTTTCCTTCCACCCCCCCCCGCACCTTCCCTTCCCTTCCCCTACCTAACCCATCCCCCCGGCCCTATCTAAACCCCCCCTAACTTTGCGCGCGCCGGCCGGCTGCCCCGCTCTGTGTTTAGGTCCCGGGGGCTGGTCAGGAGGCCGCAGCCACGCCCCCAGAACGCCCCCGGGCCGAAACCACGCCCACGTCACCGCTCCCGAAACACCGCGTCACGCGCGACACGCCCCCAAAACGCCGCGCCACTTCGGGCATGCCCCCGACACGCCCCTCCATGCAAGCCCGGGGCTTGTGCGCGCCGCCGAGCCTATGCAAAATAATTTGGGGTAGGTTTTTGGGGGGTATGCGCGTGTCCTACGTGTATCCTATGCATGTACCCCTTTGAAAATCTACCCGAAAATGTTTATTTTTGTTATTTTTTGTTACTTTTTGCTATTTTTGTTAGTGCGCGCTATCTCCCGTTAGTGCGCACTAACCTAAAAACTGATTTTTTCATGAAAAAAAAAATGGGGATCCATGGGAAAAGGAGATTTTCCCATGGCCAGACGAACCCGAAAGTGGGAACGATCAGGCACCCGATTCACATCCCTAGTGCTTAGCTAAAGCATATGTTTTGCCTTCATTTGATGCCAGGAATGTGGTATCAACAACCAAAGGCATAGTGTGAGGGGTAAGGCAGCGAGCAAAGTGGCATCAACATCCCAAAACTGAGAGTGAAGGATAAGGCAGGAAACATAGCCCTATCAGCAACCCAAAGCCCTTGCGGTTAAAATTGACATAAAAAAATAATTTTTGACCTTATAAGTGATGAAAATTTCAACAAGAGGAATTGATTTGTGCACTGCAGTGACTGTTAGCTGCACTGTACAAATCAACTCATTTTCGTCACTTGTAAGGTCAATTTTACAATGGATACCTCTGAATGTGTCTGTAACAAACCCCCACCCCTAACCCCAACCCACCTGCCGAAAACTCACTCCGAATCAAAGTTCCCCTTACAGTGGTCCATATATAGAGTACCAGACAGAGTCTTATAAAGAGTGTCTCTCTCTCTCTCCCCCTCCCTCCCCTGCTGTGGTGCATGTATGTTATGTACACTGGCTAAGGAAAATTAGAAGTTATGTGTGTCAGTTGACCCCACCTCTGGAATGATCATGCTCCACTACTTTTTCTGGGTGTGCATATGTCAATGTAGATGCATCATTCCCATCTATTTAAAATTCACATAGCTCTTGTGCGGCCCACGTAAGCACGTATGTGGCTGCTTTTGCACACACAAGGCTTTTAAAATCTACCTCATAGTGCAGAGTGAGGCAGCAAGAACAGTGCTATCAAACTTTGAAGACACAGAATAAGGGGTAAGGCAGCAAACAAATGGCATCAACACGCTAACGCATAGAGGGGCAGATTTTCAAAGCCCTATGCGCGTAAGTCCAGGAGGATTTACGTGCGTAGGGGGGTTACGTGCACCGGGCCTATTTTCAAAAGGTCTGGCAGCGCACGTAAAGCCCCGGGATGCGTGTATGTCCTGGGGCTTTTCTGAATGGGTGGGCAGGGGGCAGGATGGGGGCGGAGCAGACGGTCCAGGGGCGGTCCGGGAGGCGTGTCCGAGGTCTCCGGTCAGCGGCCGGGGAATCGCACGCCGGCACAGCACTCACCCAGCGCGCGCAATTACGCCTGCCTCTGGCAGGTGTAACTTCGAAAACAAAGGTACGGGTTTATTTTTTTCTGGCTGGGGGGTGGGACAGGTAGGGGAAGGGAGGGGAAGGGGGGGAAGGAAAGGGGAAAGCCAGCTGGTCTCCCCGAGGGCTCGGCATGTGCAAAGTGCACTAGTGTGCACCCCTTGCGCGCGCCGACCCCTGATTTTATAACATGCGCGCGGCTGCGGGCGCATGTTATAAAATCGGGCGTACCTTTTAAAATCTGCCCCAGAGTGAGTTTGGTCAACGCTGAAAAGTAGGTGCATGCTATTTCAGTTAGTCACCTAATTGAAAATGTAGACCAATGTGTATAGATTCTGAAATCAAAGCCCACAGTAGGGTGACTCATTGCTTCACTCTGTACTTTGTGTTGGGTTGTTGATGTCAGTGTGCATCTTACCTTACCTCTCACTCTAAGCCTTAAGGTTTTCATGCCAATGTGCTTCCAGCCTTATTCTTACGGATTTTAATTTTCAAATTTTATTTTATGTTCCCTGGAAATGTATCAGTGTTACCATAATGAAATAAAAAATAAAGAATCAGTGGAAAAAAGACTCATTTTTTCCCACTGATTTTCTCCAGTTTTTGTTTGTTATAATAAACATTGATAAAATAATAACTGAAAATGAAGATGCCTACTTACCCTGAATTCTTTGCTTTGAGATATCAAACCACTGGGTTTGCTGCCTAACTTAGTACTCTATAGGGTTTTGATGCCACTCCTCTTTCTGCTCTACTGCTCACTCAGTGCCTCATTTTCACAGGGTTAGTGTCCGAAATTACATTTTTCTACTGATATAATAATTGCAGGTGGCACAATAAATGTTTCCAGCACCACATTCTTCTCTCTCCTTGATTACAGTCTTTACCTCTGTCTGTGCAATAATCTTCCAAGCAGGTATGGGATCCACCCACTTGGATTAGGTGAAATTGAGGTACCTGTGAGAGTGTAAGCTTTAAACTGGTTGGAAAAACCCCTTCCAAGATTGCCAAAAATCCTATCTTTACTAGGGATGTGCATTTGTCCTGTTTCGGGAAACCCGAAAAACGAACGTAATTTTTCTGAAATTTCAGAAAAATTTGTTTTTCGGGTTAGTGCACACTAACTCTCGAAATTCAGGTTTTCCGAAAAAAAAAAAAAAGCCCGAGCCGTGGGAAAAATGAAATTTCCTGAGGCGGGCCAAAACCGAAGCCTGAATCGATAGGTTTGGGTTTTGCACATCTCTAATCTTTACACAGAAAATAAACTTTTTCTCTCTTCAGGGGCTGAAGACTCCGGATGTGTGTCCTCTAGATCTTTACAGTTTTTACTCATGGTTAGCAACTTTTCCAATTCCTTAGGTTTATCATAGTATCAGTCTCTCCTCTGGACCCCTGATGAGAGGGATCCCTGGATGCAGGTAACTGTTCCAATGCAGGAAGGAAGGGGCAGCCAAAACAATGTTCCTCTTGGATGTCTCAACTTAACTGAAAATAACCCCAGAGTTACTCCTTGCAGCACGTCGCCACCTCAGGTGGGCAGGTATTCCCTAACCCTGGGCATCACAAACATTGGATTTCCCATATGCTGAATCCAGGATAGGCCCAAGCGTCCAGCAAGGTTCCTACCATGAAAGTCTCAAAGACTCAAAAACAACCCAGAGGGATATCCAAACCAGTTAATGAGTAGACTGGAAGGAAAAACCTTCCGAGCCTGATCAGGATCCCCAGGCTGTGCTAGCCTGAGTCCTCTGGCTAGGCCTGGAAACCTCAAAACAAGGTAAACTCCTGGGAACGGCCTCTCAGGGGGAAGGCCATTCCCGGACTCTTCCAAGGGAGGTGCTGAATTTGAATGGATCCTCCCCCATACACTAATCTGTTCTAACTGGCATTTCTGGTCGGGTTACATACACATATCCAATCACTTACGTGCATACTTATTCACAAATGCACATAATTTTGCAGGAAAAGCTACCCACACAAATAGCAGGTGCAGGTCTGTCTGCATGCTATTTCCAATTCAGTTTTCAAAGGGAACTTTTTTGCTTTGAAAATAGATTAAATGTTGGCAGGTAAAAAATACCTGAAAACATTACACTTCTGCACATGGTTTGAAAGTTGCCCTTGTCCTTTATGGTAGAAAAATATATTTTATATTTATAATCAAGTTACAAAGAATGATATATATCTGTTACAGAAAGCTTATATGCATGTATATGTTAAAAAATGTTTCTCCCTTTTGCACACTTTTGCCCAGTATAGCCATAATGACTATGCATAATATGTGACTGTAGACAACCATAGCATCGACAAAGGAGTGTACACGGGCAGATTAAAGTTACTTCTGCCCCTTGTCTTCCATGGTAGGAGGCACTAGCAAGCTACTCTTCCAAACTCAGTTCTTTATGCAACCAAATTATTTCTTGCCTAAGGATAGATAGGAGCACAACTGATAAAATAGGAGAGCTGTTTGCTTAGCTGCAGACAAACACATCTCCCATAATTGCATTATTGAAAACCATGTGGGTAGGAGGATGCCAACTCATACATTTTATCTATCTTATGTTGACAGGCCTTTATTGAAAGCATTTATTATAGGAGCTATGTGAAGTGGACAAGGCCCTTTAAATGATTCTGCCAGTATGCCACCCTTGTGCTCATACATGGGATTCTAACACTGTAACGTTATGTGAATTTATTCATTGCTTATTGCCTAACTGATCTACAGTCAGATGACTTCTACCAAGCCAGAACGAATAACTCTGCCAGGGCTGAAGTTGCTTCTTTACCACCTCTACTTAATGCTTTCCGACCACCATGCAAATTTCTTAGAGATACTTTGGAAATTCCTGTTGTCAGGCGATGTTATTGCCTGTAATTTTATTGTTATGTATACTTAGATTGGTAGTCAATGATTGCAATTAAAAGTTACATAAGATCTGGTAATCTTAGATGTGTAAGTACATGTTTACTGATTTGTTTGTCACTATTTTTGTTCTTCTTTTCAAGAGAAATTAGGCCAGGTCATTGTTCCTAGAGTGGAAAAGCAGGGAGTTAATCTTGTACTTGGGGCACTGCTCCAGTTCTCATCTAGACAGCACAACATGCCAGTTGCAGTGGAAAAATACAGGAATGTACTTTGTGCTGGGGCAATTCTATTGCATCATTTAAGTCAGAGGGATGAGCACCTTTTTTTTTTTTTTGGCTACGTCAAATGCTAGAATTGCTGCATGTGTGTTTCTGACTTCAAGTGCAAATGTATGTGCACGGGCTGCTTTCTCTATATTGTGCACGTGAGTCCAGCTGAAATGTTCGATCAGTGTCTACGATGCACGCATATCTTGATAAGCATGGGTTGGTCACTGTAGGTTTCCAAAGCATTACCGTAGAGACAAGTGGATGTTGTCAGTCAGTGCTTTGGTGTCATGCTTGTTTCACAGTTTTCAAGGTGTTGCCAGCTTTTCTCTCTCCCTTTCTAATGCTGTCCAATGCTTTTGTCAAGTTGTGTGCATTCAAGGCATTGCCCAAAGTGCGAGCACTATTTAACCCCACTTCTTGGCCCTCTGTACAAACTAGCAGGTGCAAAGTAAGTGTCAGGCATTTAGTGTGCAGACATCTTGCTAGTTTTCTATAGGAAACTGCCCATTTTCCTTTGGAAAATGAATGTAAGGTATGTGTGCTGAAAGTGGCAGTGCACTTTATTGCTTTGCAAGCTCGAGAACTAGACAAAGATGCCACTGCAACCAGAGACGATCCAGAGCCAGGCCAGTGGCTTGCACTGTCCGTGGAAAAGCTGGCCTTCAAGATGCAGTTTGGCCAGCTGTTCCAGTTTTTGCCATTTTGATTATCGCCATCATCTTCATCATTCTCTTTGTTACTTATACGCCTTCCCAGTAAGGCCATCAATTTACAATAACATACGACAGTAAAATCACAGATTATCATCAGAAGCAATAGCCTCCGATATGTATATAAACTTCTGAGTTATGTGTCCAGGTCATGACAGCTGTCCCTCTTCTGATTCTGACTGCTGTCTCCAGGCCTATGTAGATTTATTGTTCTAGTTAATTCTGTAGACACCTTTGAATGCGCTTGTTATCTAGGTAAATAAGAACAGGTCACTAACAGGCACAGGCTTAAAGTCATTATTTCATTTTTCTTATTTACTTTTCTTTATAGCTCCTCCACAAAGCAGCTTTTATTTTACTCCTGTTTGGCTTTACTCACGATTGAATGAATTAATTGTACATTTCTAATGCATCTATATTTAATCTTTGCACTGGGCTTATTCGTGTATTGTCATTATTTTTCCCTTTTGATAAACTCTTCAATAAAAAAAAAATCACTTCTTAAAAAAATACGAAATAATAGACCAATTTAGAGAGGAATTTGTGGCAGGCAAGGCAATTGAATTTTTTTTTTTTGTTACTAAATAGTACCTTTTTCAGAGTAGGCTTCTTTCAATTATTTTTACTTTAATTAACAGCAGTCTCTATAATGATGTTTTCAAAACCATTTTCCTTTGTATACCAAAGCCAAAACCTCCTTCGGACTGAAAGAGTTGGGATTTCATAGTAATTACATTTCAGTAGTCCCGGTTGTAGAATTTGTTAAAAATGTCCCTATTAATAATCTTCAGTCTTTCGTGAAAAAAAACAACTGCCTTCTAGAGCTCTCCATTCCAGTCACACAATTTAGCATAGCTGTAAATCTTAATTAAAATCTAAGCTATAAAATGTATACGGCAATCGAAGTTCTAGGTCAAAGACTGCATTTCTAAAGGATGCAAAGAATAAAAAGCTAGCAGAACAGCTAATGAAAGTCAACGAAGTCAAGATCTTAACAAAATGGTCCGATGTGAGTAAGTGACCATAAAGATACCAGCTTATTACCACTGTCTAGTGCCCTCAACATGTCACCAAATCAATATCACCCCCACCTTTATGCAGAAATACACCAATATGAATGAACACCAAAAGAAGCTCAAAGAAAAAACAAATGTCCTAATGTTACAGCATTAGTTGACCACATCAAGGGGCAAACTTTAAGGACACATTTACAGTAGGTTTAAACTGTCATTAAAGGGGTCAAACCAATATTAGTTTTGAAAGACTATTTACAGGAGTTTACAGTTTGTGACTGTGACAAGAAGGGCCAGCACCCTTGACATGGGTACCTCTTCAAATACCCTTCCCTATCATTTCTCTGCTCTGTCGCTCTGTGGTCAATGATCAGGAGTCCTAATTTTCATGTTCTGGGCCTTTACAAGTCTTAAACAATGTCCTTCCATGCCAAATTATGATCTATAGTTCTCCAAGGCCTTAAAGATAAGGTTTCCTTTGCAGCCTTTGATCCCCACCTGAAGGAGACCCTTTATAGCTGGTTTGGGTAAGAAGAGTCCCAATTATGAAGGAAAACTCATCTTACAATGTCAGTGTGAGACTACACAATCCTGATCATCATAGGATCAGCTTTGTGGCCTACTTATTCTGATGAACGTTCATAGATTCTGTTTTAGTTTTTCTCAGTAAAATGTTCCTTTCCCTATGAGCTTGGCTCCTTCAGCTTGCTGGTTGATCAGGGTTTAGTATTTTCAACTTCTCCTCTGTTGGGACTCAAAAAAAGTGTTCCAGATCTTTATCCTCCTCCTAATTCTCTAATTTCTTTTCTTTTAGCCCAACTGCATTGGAAGTGGCTTGGAGTTGTTACCCCAATCTTTCTTCTAGAGCTGAACCTCAGGAACCCTGTTAGCTTCCCATCCATTCGTTTACATACTTTTTCTTTGGGGCTGTCTCCTTTCCATCCCTATATAGCTAGTTCTCTTTCCTCATCTTAGGCTGGTGATCCCCAAGTCTCTCCTGGAGGTAAACCTAACCAGTCTGTTTTTCAAGATATCCAGACTCCGGTATAATCATAGGAGATAATTCCTTACAGAGAGGGTAATAGATGCATGGAACGGCCTCCCAGTGGAAGTGGTGGAGACAAGCCTGGATTTGTCAATAGGCACACTAGGCCTGTGTCTAGGGTGGCAAAAAATCTGGGAGGCAGCAGGCTGGCTGGAGATTGGCTGCCTTTCAATTCTGCTGAATCTCAGAGAACAGCCCTCAGTTTCCTGAGCCAGCTCTGCCCCTCCAGGCAGCATGCAAGGAACAGGAGAGGGCGGAATGAGCCTGCCATAGAAGAACAAAGGAGGATCATTTTGGGCAGATTAAGAGGGGTTGATTAGAGATCATTGGAGGGTAGGAAGAGAGGCTGGAGGGATGAGAGTGAGATCAACTGAGGAGTGCAAGTCTCTGTGAAAGAGAGGAACAAGTTCTAGGGGACAGTCTAGGTGTGTGTGTGAGAGAAAAGGGATTGTTGCTAAATGTGTCTGCGTGTGTGTGTATCTTTCATATTGTATGGGATGATAGAGAGAGAATACAAGGAGGAGCAGGACTGGCATATGATAGAGATACCTCCTTTTTTCCTATCCACCCACTGCAATTCAAATCTTCCTTCCCTTGATCTTGGATTCTATCCCCCAGATCCTGGAAGTTCCCTTTCTTCCTTCCTGCCTCTCCCTTCTCCCCTGATACTGAAATCCACTCCCCCTCCCTTCCCTTACAATCTAAGAACCTCCCTTTCTCTTTCCTCTTTCCCATCCTCCCCATTCCTAGGTCTCTTTCCATCTTGCGCTCCTCCCCCTTTCTCCTCACTCCATTCCAGATCCTCCTCTCCTCCTCTCTCCATTCCTTAGATCTCTTCCCTGTACTGATACTTGAGATTACATTTCTTCACCAATCAAAATAAAATACATTATACTAATTATACAAGTAAATGTTTTTATAATGTAATATGAAAGATGGAAATGTTTGCCAATTTGCTTCAGAATTTTTAAATTTTTTGGCACAGAATCTACTCCAAAACTGCCACAGAAAACTAGGGGACTGTGCCATCGACCTTCTGCTCCCTTTTGTTCAGCCTCAGGGGGAGAAGAGCGGGTGACAAGGGGGGTGATGGCACCAACAGTGCCTTGGGAGCCAAATCCTAACTTCGTCTCTGAGTGGAGACAAAAATGGTATCTGAATTCAAAAAAGCACGGGATAAATATAGGAGATCTCTGAGGGAATGATGGGAATTGTTACGCTAGATAAATTGGATGGATGAGCAGACTAAATGGGCCATACGGTCTTTATCTGCCATCATGTTTCTATAATGAATATGTATGTGAAGGATTTGCTGACATCGGAGACCCAGTAAATGGAAATATAGTGCTTGCATCTTCATAGTGGCACTCGTTCTAGGTGTGCCTCCAGGAAAGGGTTGGAAGCAGGCTTGTATGCTCCTCCTTCTTCTAGAGTTATATACGCTATCAAAGCCACCTAATAACCTGTCTTACTCGTTTACCTTGATTTTAATATTAAAAAGGGCAGACTCAGCAGGGAGGGCAAATAATCTGATTCATTACAAAGAAAAAGATGTATGCCTGCCTAGTTTGTGCTCCAAATTTACTGCTAATTAAAAAAAAAACCAGAGGATACATTTGTTCGAAAAGGAGTTTTAAAAAAGTCTTCCAGTTTGATGATTTATTTTTTCAGAAATTTATGACTGTAACTTTTAAACAGCTGTGCGAGCGCACATGTTCTCACATTAATCTGCCCACACCTAAGGACACAGCCATTTTATCACATATGTGCATATATGCACGCATGTTATAAAACAGCCTGACCACATACACATGTGTGCACAGTTTTAAGTGTACACATGCCTATATGTGCAAGTGCTGTTTCCACTACATAAGTGGGGGAATATTAAAAGACACATGTGCTGATGTCATTACCAGTTTTACCAGTTTGTTCCCAGTATGCCAAGGAAAGGAATAGGACTTCCAACACCCCCCCCCCCCCCCTGGTTTAATAGCCTCCCTTCTCCCCTGTTAGCCCTGATCTTTCAAACCCTGCCAATCTATTTGTCTTTATTTAATTACTTGCACGTTATCCATGGCAGAAGTAACGTTGCTCAGCAGGGGACCCCGGCGTTCACCTGTGCGCATAAGTATTTCTGCGCAGATTTCAGTGTGAAATCCAGGAACCATGTCCAGACCACACCCATGCCACACCCATTTTTGGAACTTTTCATTTGTGCGCAAAGTAGCAAATATGTGCGTATGCGGGTGGCTTTCAAAGCTCACTTGGCACGCACCAGCTCTCCCATATGGACTGCTGGGTTGGTTGTTTTTTGCTACTATAAAAGAGGGAAACATCAAAGGAGGGTGTGGATTTTTGAGTTGATCTTCGAGGAGACAGGTTGGAGTTTTCCTCCTCCTGTTTTGTCCCTCTTTGATTTAGAAGAGAGTCCTCTTACACCTAAAGGAATAACATCTGGGTTGCAAAGATAAAAGAGTAGCTCATCTTCTCTTTTGAGAAACTGTTTTATTCCTTTTTGGAGGAAGTTTTGTCCACCTTTCCTTCAGATTTGTGTTGCTTTTGGAAGTCTGGATTGTTGCTTTTGATCCAGTAACTCTATTCCCCAGGCCTAGGGAAATCTGTCACTATTAGGAAGAAAGGAGTTTTTTTTGTAGGAGTCTCTCACTCGCAGAGATTCAATGACTCATCAAAGGTCAAACTGAGGACTGGATTCACATTCATTCCTTGGAGGAGGAGACAAAATGGCGGAAAGGAGAACTGTGGCATCTCTCCGATGTTAATCACCACATATTATCAGGATATTCTGGAGCTTGTTGGATGAGTCGTAGTCATCTGAATTAAGGTATGGCAGGTGGGATTTTATTACATACTATCTAAATTTAATGAAGAATCCTATTCCAACAATTCTGGGAGGGAGCTCCAAAACTACCCTTGCAAATTGGAAAGTAATGTGGAAAGAGAAGAGTACATTAAACTGTCAGTAAAGAGTCATAGATTTATGGGAATTGAATTATGTAATAGATTTCATGGAACAAAGACTTGTACTGTTTATTCTCAATCACTTCATTTTCTGTATTAATCATCTGCAAAGTTATGTTGGAATTGCATTCATCATCTAATATAATTATTACTGTTCATGTTAAAGACTTTTTAGCAATGTGCAGGGCCTTAGAGATTAATCTTCCCCCCACCCTCCTGACAGGAAATCCAAGAAAACAGAGGGTTTTAAGAATGGCATGGGAAGTCTGAATATCTTACGTTTCTTGCAATGAGGCTGGCTCGTGGACTCCTCAGTGAGGACCTCAGACCAGGGGTTATATATGTTAATGAGAAATTATTTATGCAAACAAATGATTGTACTTGACATACAATGATGTTTCTATATATGTTCGTTTATGATTATAATCATAATCATATTACCCCTATGGGGATTTATGACAATTATATATGAAACGTTCCTCTCTTTCCTAAAAACATTTTTTGATAAACACATCAGTTAATAGTTGTTTAAATTGCTTTACTCAATTGAGATTTGGAATTTATATATTCATTTGATAAATTGATCACGAAGGATTTATCTGGTTGTTTCTCAATAGTGTTTAGAAATCCTTCTAAAATTAATCTGGTGCTCATTGGCAGTTTTTGGTTTCTAGATTTTAGACATAGAAACATAGAAATGATGGCAGAAAAGGACAAAATGATCCACCCAGCCCACCCAGTAAGCTTATGCTTATGCCACTATCTACTGCTCTGTGCAGGTTACTCTCATGATTATCAGTTTCCAAGACTGCAAAAGTCAGGGACCTCGTATGCTTTTTGAATCCAATTTCCCTTAACCCTTGCCGTGGAAGCAGAGAGAAATGTTGGAGTTGCATCAAAAGTATCAGGCTTAGTGATTAAGTGTGGTAAGCAGTGCATCAGCAAGTTACCCCCATGTTTATTTGTTCTCCAAACTGTAAAAGTCATGGCCCTCATTGACTGCTGTTTGAATCCAATTCCCCTTGTTAGGATTGTGGGTTTCGTAGACCCTTGGCCTGAGGTGAGGGTTGATAACACCTGTGGGGAGGAGCCCCACAGATCCTCACCGTCGGGAGGCGAGGTCAGGTGCAGCTGGAGATGCAGTAGTGTGTAGAGGAACAGCGCATCCCACGTTGTAGCCACATGATCACAGGAGCTTGTGGGGAGGTCCCAAGGAGCAGGGTGAGAGACTCAGTTCAGAGGGATCCCACAGTATACAGGCTAGGCTGGAGAGCAAGTGCCAGAGCAGGGACCTCCGAGTGAGCTGTGCTGGGAAGGCCCGAGGAGCGGGGAGCATGAGGCAGGAAGTTCAGGAGGTGTGCCGAAGAGGCAGCCTAGAGGGGCGAAGCTGCGTAGCGAGGAAGGCACTGATGAGATGACATAGGCTATCCCATGGAGTGGGGAAGCCTGAGTCAGGTAATGACGTAAGCAACCCTGAAGAGTGGGGCTGCGCACAATGGAACCTCTGGTAGAGGAACGGAGACACCACCCCAAGAAGCAGGGAGGTGTAAGTACCGTCACAGATGTAAAACGTAATCATTGCCCTGAGGAGTGGGGAAGCACAGGCAATCACGGTGTAGAATGTAGGCACTGCCCCAAGGAGCGAGGAAGCACAGGGTCGAGTTTCCAAAGTAGTGAGACAGGTCTGAGAGGCAACCCTGAGGAGCAGGGAGGCCGGCAGGTAGGACCTCTGGAAGGCACTGGGCTAGCCTGAAGAGTGGGAAAAGCCTGGAGACCAGGTTTCCAATAGGAGTGCAAGCAGGCCCCTGAGGAGCGGGTACCCAAGCCAGAGTCCAGAGTCCAAGGTAGATCAGAGACAGCTACCAAGGGTCCGAGGAGACAGGAGCAAGCACCAGTAGTGAAGGAACTCATTGCCAAGTCAGCTAGCAAGGGGCGAAGGCAGTGCTTAAGAACCCTGACCAAGTGATGTCATCAGTCGGGGATGCCCCTGAGGTCCCGCCATAGAGTCTTCAAAGGAGGGCCCATCAGCACGCAGGCATTCCTAGGAAGGCCCGAGTTGGTGTGGGTGGCGGTGGCATCCCAGCTGCCACGAAGAAATTTGAGGTATGTGGCGGTAGTGGCTAGCCCCCACTAAAACCAGGCCCAGAGAGGAGAGAAGGGCAGCACATGATATAAGTCATAGCACCCTTTTCCCACTGCTGTTGAAGCAGAGAGCAACAATGGAGTTGCTTTAACAGTATCACGGCTTTCCTAGGGTGTAGCAGATGGACTCAAAACAAGTGGGTATAGTGTGCTCGTGCTAGCAGTTGGAAACGGATCTGACGTCAGCACGGGTACATATACCCCCGCAGGAAGTGCAGCAATTCAGTAATTTCCGTCTCCAAAGCAGTTTGGAGCTACAACACGCTCGCTGAGCGTTTTTCCAAATTCTAACGACTAAATTCTTCGAAGAAACCTACCTGAAGACGAGCCCCGCACTCCTGCGGTGATACCATTTGGTCACTCCCCCAGTTGAGTTTCCCGAGGTGATTTCTGTGGTCCCTCGGAGGTGAGTGCCTCGGTCTGGTGGCCGGTTCGCGGCAGGGACCTAGCCCCCGAGTGAGAAGGGCTCGGGCGCGGCTTGGCCCCTGAGCGAGACGAGTTCGGGTGCGGCCTAGAGGCAGCCTCGGTCCTGGCGTGGACTTGGCCCCCGAGCGAGACGAGTTCGGGCGCAGCCTAGAGGCAGCGGGTGCACCTCCTCGAGCGTGGCGGTGACGGTAATCACCCTCTCCCCCCGCAGCCGGAGACTGCCTGGGTCGCAGCCGGGAAGCGCCGAAGACAAGGTAAGGCGTACATTTTCTGGTTGGTCTCCGAGGAACCGAGGAGTAGCAGAGTCTGCCTACGTGGCAACCCGCCAAGGGGGTCGCCATTTTGCCTGTCTGCTCGCCGACGCCTTTTGTCCTGGTTCGCAATAAGCACACATACTGTTAGGTGCCCACCGCTAAGCGCATACTGTTAGGCGCCGGTCGCTAAGCGCATACTGTTAGGCGCCTGCTGCTAGGCGCATAGGTGCCAGTTGCTAAGCGCACGTAGAGAGACGCACGCTGATAGGCGCGCATTGATACGCACAAGTTGCTAAGCGCACGTAGAAATAGCACCCCTGATGACTTGGGCGGAAGCAAATCTCTAGGACATCTCTGCCGTTCACATCGCCGAGAAGGACAACACCACGGCAGACTTACTCAGCAGAGAAAGCCTAAATCCAGGGGAATGGCAGCTGTCGCCCACAGCTTTCCAGATGATTGTGGATCAGTGGGGGACGCCGGGCATGGACCTACTAGCGGACAGGTCCAACGCTCAAGTACCCAGATATTTCAGCCGCAGGCGGGATCCGCTATCCCAGGGGATCGATGCCCTGGTACAGCCATGGCCGCAGGGGATCCTGCTATATGCCTTTCCTCCATGGCCCATGCTGGGCGCCATCGTACACAAGATTCAGCGGCACAGAGGCCTAGTTCTTCTAGTGGCCCCGGACTGGCCAAGAAGACCCTGGTACGCAGACATGAGAAGATTACTGGCAGGGACTCCATTTCCCCTGCCTCCACACATGGACCTACTGCGGCAAGGTCCCATCCTCCACGAGGATCCAGCTCAATTCTCTCTTACGGTCTGGCCATTGAGAGGGCTAGACTGAAGAAAAGAGGATACTCGGGGCCGGTAATAGATACACTCCTACGAGCACACACGTTCTCCACATCACTAACATATATAAGGATCTGGAGAGTATTTGAAGCCTGGTGCGACACTCACAGCACCAATCCACATGCCGCGAAGATCCCTATCATTTTGGATTTCCTACAAGATGGACTTCAGAAGGGTCTGTCCCTCAATTCCATCAAGGTCCAAGTAGCAGCGCTATCCTGCTACGGTCCCCGGAGTGACGGCAACAGCATCGTCACACACCCAGACGTTTCAAGTTTCCTGAAAGGAGTCAAACACATTCGCCCGCCACTGAAGTGGCCAGTACCCCTGTGGAACCTCAACCTAGTTTTGGAATTTCTAGCGGGACACGCCTTCAGATCCCTTCGAGGCCTGTCCCTCCATTTGTTAACCTTGAAGATGGTATTCCTGCTGGCTGTATGCTCAGCACGCCGCATCTCAGAGCTACAAGCTCTGTCCTGCCGTGATCCGTTTCTCAGAATCACTCCAGAGGCTATCCATCTTCGCACGGTTCCTTCCTTCTTACCCAAAGTGGTCTCACACTTCCACCTCAACCAAACCATATCCTTGCCTATCACGGAAGGTTTGAAGAAGTCGGAAGAAGGTCGAATACTACGCCATCTCGATATTGGCAGGCTACTGTCCAGATACCTGGAAATGTCAGAAGCAGTACGAAAGACAGACCACCTGTTCGTCCTTCACAGCAAGAAGAAGCAAGGGGAAGCGGCCTCATGGGCAACCATCGCCCGCTGGATCAAAGAAGTTATCAAGGCAGCCTACGTAGAAGCAGGGAAACCACCGCCTCTATGGGTCAAGGCTCACTCTACCAGAGCGCAAGCAGCCTCTTGGGCAGAAACTAGGATGCTGTCACCTGCAGAGATATGTAAAGCGGCGACGTGGTCCTCCCTCCATACCTTCTCCAGATTCTACTGTCTGGACGTCCAGGCCAGGGAGGACACAGCATTTGCGAGGGCAATCCTGAACGGACCTCGGGCAGCCTCCCGCCCAGTCCGGGAGTAGCTTTTGTACATCCCACTTAGAACATAGAAACATAGAAACATAGAAATGACGGCAGAAGAAGACCAAACGGCCCATCCAGTCTGCCCAGCAAACTTCGCACATTTTTTCTCTCATACTTATGTTTCTCTTAGCTCTTGGTTCTATTTCCCTTCCACCCCCGCCATTAATGTAGAGAGCAGTGATGGAGCTGCATCCAAGTGAAATATCTAGCTTGATTAGTTAGGGGTAGTAGGGGTAGTAACTGCCACAATAAGCAAGCTACACCCATGCTTATTTGTTTTACCCAGACTATGTTATACAGCCCTTATTGGTTGTTTTTCTTCTCCCCTGCCGTTGAAGCAGGGAGCTATGCTGGATATGCGTGAAGTATCAGTTTTTCTTCTCCCCTGCGTTGAAGCAGAGAGCTATGCTGGAAATGCGTGATGTATCAGTCTTTCTCCCATGCCGTTGAAGCAGAGAGCCATGCTGGATATGCATCGAAAGTGAAAGTATCAGGCACATTTGGTTTGGGGTAGTAACCGCCGTAACAAGCCAGCTACTCCCCGCTTTGTGAGTGCGAACCCTTTTTTCTTCTCCCCTGCCGTTGAAGCAGAGAGCTCTGCTGGATGTGTGAAGTATCAGTATTTCTTCTCCCCTGCCGTTGAAGCAGAGAACTATGCTGTATATGCATTGAAAGTGAAGTATCAGGCTTATTTGGTTTGGGGTAGTAACCGCCGTAAAAAGCCAGCTACTCCCCTCTTTGTGAGTGCAAATCCTTTTTTCCACATTTCCTCTTGCTGTTGAAGCTTAGAGCGATGTTGGAGTCACAGTAAGCATGTGTATGTTTATTGAATAAGGGCGGATTTTCAGAGCCCTGCTCGCGGTAAATCCGCCCAAAACCGGGCGGATTTAGCGAGCAGGGCCCTGCGCGCCGGGAAGCCTATTTTTACATAGGCCTCCCGGCGCGCGCAGAGCCCGGGACTCGCGTAAGTTACCGGGGTTTTCGGAGGGGCGTTGTCGGGGGGGCGCTGCTGTCGGGGGAGGGTCTGAACTGCGCGGCGTTTCGGGGCGTGTAGGGAGCGTCTCCGGGGGCGTGGCTACGGCCCGGGGCGGCCCGGGGGCGTGGCCGCGCCCTCCGGACCCGCCCCCCCAGGTCGCGTCCCGGCGACGCAGGAGGGCCCGCTGACGTGCGGGGATTTACGCTCCTCTGGGAGGCGTAAATCCCGCCGACAAAGGTAAGGGGGGGGTTTAGACAGGGCCGGGCAGGTGGGTTAGGTAGGGGAAGGGAGGGGAAGGTGAGGGGAGGGCAACGGATAGTTCCCTCCGAGGCCGCTCCGATTTCGGAGCGGCCCTCGGAGGGAACGGGGGTAGGTGCTGCGGCTCGGCGAGCGCCGGCTATACGAAATCGATAGCCTTGCGCGCGCCGATCCAGGATTTTAGCGGATACGCGCAGCTCCGCGCGTATCTACTAAAATCCAGCGTACTTTTGTTTGCGCCTAGAGCGCAAACAAAAGTAGGCTATCGCGCTCGTTTTTTTAAAATCCGCCCCTAAGGGTATTGTCTCCAGGCAGTAGCCATCATTCTGGCGAGTCACCCACTCTTCATTGGCGGCCCTCTTGACTTTATGGATCCACAGTGTTTATCCCACGCCCCTTTTGAAGTCCTTCACAGTTCTGGTCTTCACCACTTCCTCCGGAAGGGCATTCCAGGCATCCACCACCCCTCTCCGTGAAGAAATACTCCTGACATTGGTTCTGAATCTTCCTCCCTGGAGCTTCAAATCGTGACCCCTGGTTCTGCTGATTTTTTTCCTATGGAAAAGGTTTGTTGTTGTCTTTGGATCATTAAAACCTTTCAAGTATCTGAAAGTCTGTATCATATCACCTCTGCTCCTCCTTTCCTCCAGGATGTACATATTTAGATTCTTCAATCTCTCCTCGATGTTTTGAGTCCATCTGCTACACGCTAGGAAATGTTGAGATTACTTACCTGATAATCTCCTTTTCCTTAGTGTATGCAGATGGACAGCATCCCGCCCGGCTGCCGGTATACATGGAATTCATCGACTCACGGTAAGCCATGTTTTTTTCTTATAATAGGGCATCCACCCTGCCGGGGTGTCGACGCCTTCCGGTTGAGAACACTGGCGGTCTCCAGCTACTATCAATCGGTCAGGGTAATCCTGTTCATTTAATCGATCGGTCAGCCTACAGATTTTGCAAGGAAGATTACTGAATTGCTGCACTTCCTGCGGGGGGTATATGTACCCGTGCTGACGTCAGATCGTCTCCAAACTGCTAGCACGAGCACGCTATACCCACTTGTTTTGAGTCCATCTGCATACACTAAGGAAAAGGAGATTATCAGGTAAGTAATCTCAACAATATTTGTAAGGGTAGTAACTGCCACACCAGCATATTACCCCAATGCACTCTTTTATTCATTTCCATCCTCGGCCTTTAGGGATCCACAGTGCTTATACCATGCCCCTTTGAATTCCTTCACTGTTTTCATCTTCACCGTTTCCTTCAGAAGGGCATTCCAGGCATTCACCACCCTCTCTGTGAAGAAATATTTCCTGACATTGATTCTGAGACATCCTCCCTGGAGTTTAATTTCATGACCCCTAATTCTATTGATTTCTTTACACCAGAAAAGGTTTGATGATTGTGCATCATTAAAACCTTTTGGGTATGTGAAGATCTGTATCACAATTTTGGTCGCTCTTCTTTGGACCACCTGCACTGAATGCAGTAC
>NC_042615.1:32162691-32163250 GCF_901001135.1 Rhinatrema bivittatum | reverse complement strand
CTAGTTAACCACACACAAAAATAGAAAATAGTGAGGAAACACTTTCAGGTGAATGAGGGTGAATTATTATAATTCATTCAGTAAATTGATAAAATGTAATTAAAAAGCTGATTTGCATTGTTTTATCAGCAATGATAGCCAATTGAATGGAAGTGAATGGAAGGATAATAATAAAAGATTCTCAACATTGAAATTCTATTACTCCCAGAATTTATCCTTGTAAAAAGGAGAGTTGTGAGACTGGTATATATATATAAACCAGCTCATCTCTGAATAAGCCTTTTCCATTGATAAAGTCAGATTACAAAAGGAAGATATATCCTGTTTAATACTTAAACAGTCAATATTGGCAAACCCTACAGAGTGAGTTCAAAAGTGCCTATAACAGAGTTGGTCTTTGCTTAAGTTAATCTAAAATACAATTGAAGAGAATTGGAGAAAAGTAAAGCAGTTCTGATTATTTATTCCCTGACCAAATCATTATTGCAGTAAAAACATTGAAACAAAGTATATTAAGCTGATAAAACCCATAAGTTTCTCTAAAACAATATAGAGAAAT